>NW_026924569.1:0-236108 GCF_032062105.1 Saccostrea cuccullata | reverse complement strand
TGGGGCATGTAAGTCAATGGTAACATAGAGAAGGGGGGGGGGGCTACCTAAGTGTATAGTTATGATAAGAAATGGTGCCTCTTTCAAAATTGTGTACACCATGGCCTCTCTGGTTTAAAAAATAAACCAAAAATGAACCAAATTGAATGGTTGAAAAGTTGTTGCTTGATGCTCAGGTGACCTATAAGGCCCATGGGCCTCTTGTTTAATTAAGGGGCCAGTAAAAATTTTGGTGGGCCAGTAAATTTTGAAAGTTCACTGGTCCGACTGGCCAGTTAGTTTGAAAAGTTTTCGTGAAGACTGTTATAACACCTAGATGTCAAGGTAAATAATTTGTTAATCATAAATAAATAGCTCATTCCTATTAAATCTCAAACCAAACAGAGCAAAATAATTATCATTAAAATTACATTCTCTTCCTATAACGTGTAGATTTTATCCTTTACTATGATGATAGGTGACTTCCCTGAATCACAAATATTTCCGAAGTCATTTGGAGGATTCTCTGTCACTCGGCCGTCCACTTCTGATTGAGGATATAGAGGAAGAACTAGATCCAGCTCTGGACAATGTTTTGGAAAAGAATTTTATTAAATCTGGCTCAACATACAAGGTATCATTTTTATTTGTGTATTTCATTTGAAAAAGTTTAAAGGTTTTTTTTTGTGTGTGTGTCCTAAAATGATGTCACCCCCACCCCCCCCCATCCCCAAAAAAAAACTTTGTTTTAGCAAAACCCAGCAGTGCCACACTTTTTCAAAGTAAAATTAAAATATGACTAAAAAAATTTTGTTGTAAGTCTTAACAAGCATAACACCAAGAGGGAGATCTTATGTATAGTATAAAAACTTGTTTTCAGTGTACATGTGAATTGAAACTCAATTCCAGAAAAGTAATGGAGTGCTGCAGCAAAAGAAATCATACAGATGGATTTTAATTAGTGATAGTCTCTTAATGTCAGATTTGGTTTACAATATTGCTTATAATCTATTGTTTTAATCTAATGTAGGTCAAAGTTGGTGACAAGGAGTGTGACATAATGAAAGGATTTTATTTGTACATGACGACAAAGTTAGCAAATCCAGCCTATACTCCAGAAGTAAGGTTCATTGAGTGGTTTATACTTTATTTCATATTTGATGTTGAATTATTGAATTTTGAATATACTCTCATCATCAAAACTACTACATTAATTTCCTAAAACAGCTTGTGAAAGGATTATTTTTCAGTAAAATTTTTAAAATGTGTGATCTGCTATTGATGAAAACAGATTATTTCATATTGTATACTAATTTTGAATTAGCTGTTAATGGTAATAAAAATATGAATGAATAATATATTTGTATGCATTTATTAAGGCCATAATAAAAATATTCCTAGATTCTCATCCCCAACTGCCCTGATTTTATACCCCCGCCTCGATTTTTTTTTATTTCTGTTTTTCTTCATCTTAATTCTGATCGGGATCGGTATTCATCTACTATTCTATCCCGCGAAAGTCGGCATGATTTTGACAGCTGAAATGACGGTAATTGCTGTAATATATGCGTATATATTTTAAATAAGGGTCATTGGTTGAAAAAGATTGGTGATGATGTGAAGTAAGAGATAATTGAACCTTTACTATGACTTTTATTTGGGTATTGTAGATAAAATTACACCGATTGACCAGGTCAATAAAAAATCTGCAAAATTTAAAAAATATAAAATAAAAGCCGCCCGCCCGCCTCGATTTTTAAAAAAATTTGGATGAGAATCTAGCAATTTATTTATTATGGCCTAAATGTGGCTAGAAATAAGTACATGCATGCACATGTGATTTTAAGTGTTTATTTGTTGTGAATCATGATTCTGTTTTCTAGGTGAGTGCTAGGACATCAATTATAGACTTTACCGTCACAATGAAAGGATTGGAGGATCAACTTTTGGGGCTTGTTATTTTAAAAGAAAAGAATGTGAGTATTGTTCCTGTCATGGTGCTTCTTTATTTAAAGCAGGGATTATACAATTAGTTGCTTTTCTTCATAACAGGAACTGGAAGCTGACAGAGCAAAACTGATGCTAGATGTGAATTCAAACAAGAGGAAAATGCAAGAATTGGAGGATAACTTGTTATACAAATTGACAAGTACAAAGGTATTTTTTCTTATTTCTTTATTAAGGCCATGCAAGAAATGTGGGAGTCCTAATGAATCTTTCAATCTCTCAGTTAATTCTTTTTTGTGATGTGATAAATTGAATAGTTTTCAATATAAAAGTTTAATTTTTACTGAAAAAGTTAAAAAATAAAGCTTGATGCAGCATTACTGAGTGCCTGCATGTTTATGGTATTAATAATTTATGACTGGAATCTCCAAAAATGGCTCTGTTCATAAAATTAAAACAACCGGGCAATACGCAAATTTCGAGATTGTAACTCTCCTACGATAGAGGCGCAAAAAGTATCCATTTCAGCATGGAGGTGGGAAAGGTTGTTTCTGTATACAAATGTGAATAAATAAATAAACAATATTTATGGCATTTAAATATATTAAATTTTATTGATTAGATAATAATGTTAAGCAGTGATGCATTTGATGATTTTATCAAGCTTAACTATGCATATCTCATCTCTTGTCTGAAAAGTCTTACATCCACTGATATTTTCTTTTTTTTAACAATTTTTTGCTTTAAAAAATGATGCTTTTACATTAATTTGGTTCTTCTTGAGTTGTAGAGTGTATCCTGAAAATCATGTATATGATAAACCAGTATATGGATGATACAATGTATCCATTATATAAATATCTGTCCCACCTGTCTGTTTACCAAGGGAGATAATCTCAAAACTTGCGTATTGAAATATTATTATACCCCCGCAAACGAAGTTTAGGGGGGTATATTGGAATCACCATGTCCGTCTGTCTGTCTGTCCGTCTGTCCGTCTGTCTGTAGACAAGATTTTGTCCGCACCGTTTCTCAGGAAGTGTTGGATGGATTTGTCTGAAAATTTATACACTTATAATTCACCATGTGAAGGTGTGCACCTGAGATTTTCATCATGATTGAATGATTTTTCTGCATTTTACAGGCGTATTTTCTTTTTTATTTTGTGATTTTGTTTGGGTCATAACTAGAAAACTATTAGACTTACAATCATCAAACTTGGACAATTTATGCATCTTGGGTAGACGGTGTGTCACGACCTATTTCAAGGTCACTGTGATCTTTAATATAAGTGATTTTTTAAAAAAAAACTAAATCTTTAAAATTTTAAATTTCATAATCCTTAAAAATGTAAAAAATATAGTTGTATCCTTATTAAAAAATGCTAAATTAAGTAAAAACTAATTTTTTGTCATATACTTTACAGCAAATTCTATAACAAATGTTAATGAGTTGAGAGGAATTCAGTTTGTCCCATGGGCATAATTATCAAGCACTGGTCAAGGAGAATTTTTGATAGCAGAAATGTGCATGTCAAATTAGAGAGAAATTAATGAGTTCATTGTCGGGGGTTAACTGGCAAGAGCATCTCTAGATCTAATCTTAATTTACCTCTTGGGAGTTGGGTAAAAAGAAATGGCCTTGTAGTTGCTTGTGTTAATTAAGAGTTCTTGATGGCTGTAGTTCAGATAAAGATCTTTCAATTGGTGTAATGTAATTAAAACAAATTGATGTTTTAGTGTATGATTAAAACTGAATTAGTATTGTATAATATAATTAAAATTAATTATACATGTGTTCATTGAAAAAAATTACATTTCAATTTTTATATATTTGCAACAAATTGCAGTCATGTCTCACTTGAATTTTATAGTCTAAAGAATAATTAATTTTTGATTTTTTTTTTATTAGACTGTAGCATTTCCATTATTTCATAATATTGTAATAAACAATTTAAAGCTGCAGATGGATATTTGTTAAGCTCTAACACAGCCAGTTTAGAATTATATGATGTATTATTTGTTTTAATTAATCCCTACATTGTAAGTCTCTTAGAGATGTATGTACAATATTTTAAACATGATAAGAAATGGAAATTAGATCATTGAAATCTGTGTCAATCTGTTAATTAAGGTTACTTAATTTTCTTGCACCCTAACCAATTTATGATTATCAACAATATTTGATGGGCTTATCTTGCTGTGGCACGGCATTTTATTAGACAATAGTGAATACCTCTTACTAGATCCATAAAATATTTCTGAATTGGCACCTACTCTGAAAAACCCAGCGGGGGTATTTGTCCCTATTGGACAGTTCTAGTTTTAATCAAATGCTTGAAAACCATTATAGTGGACTGACATTATTATAATTTGTTGGAACATTGATATAATCTCGAGTTTCTACTTTGAATAATGGAAAAAACTAGAGCCGAGCTCGTTGCAAAGCAACGAATAGGTCTTCCATTGGAGCTACGGACTAGAAGACGAGGTCAAAAGCCACAAACTAAAGATATACAAGTAAAAAACCTTGTAAGAGAACCTTGTAAGAGAAGCAACTTACAATGTTTCGCTAGGAAAAAGACTGTAAAGGAATAGTAGTACGTGTGACCTTGATCTTTCCAAATAACCTTGTGCTAAGCAATAACTAACTCTCGTTAGAGCTAAAATTGAGATAAATAGAGTTAGGTCAAGGTCAAAAGAAAGGCCAAGTTCAAAAATGGTGATGCCATTAAATAGCTCTCATCAGTATGCATCAATATGTGAAGTTTGATAACACCATTTTGAATGGTATGTTTAAAACTGAGCTAAACACTAATTTAAGAAAAGTGAGGTAAATACATGTATATAAAGTCAAGTTTAAAAAAATGTTAATGCAATTGCATAACTCTAATTAATTACTATCAGTATATAAAGATTGATAAAAATATCTTGGATAGTTTGTTTGAAACTGAGCTTTGAACTGAGCTAAAGGCAAAGGATGGAAGACGTCCGACAAACACCAAATGCCTTGGCCATATTCATGGCAGGGCATTACATGTCATGTATGATTATTGGTTTACATAAAAATAGGTCGTAACTTTCAGTCTCGGAATTCAACCCCTAAACTACATGTATATATGCATGTACAAAAACAAATCAACCGACTGACATTCTCTGCTTAGAAGGAAGACATTGTATTCATTTTGAGGGATGGGGTACTTATAGTGATGAGAGGAATTTAACAACCTGTCGGACCATGAAACATTATTTTGGAATGTCTGTATACAGCTGCGTGGCTTTTCTTAGAATGAAATTAGTATTTTTTGAAATATCTAAATAATTCTTTTATTGACGCCGTGATAGGCTGTATAATAGCTGTTCGGATATAGTGCCGTTTGAAGGTCCAACACCTTTCTTTTAATATAACCAAAGGTTCTAGTGATCTTTTTTCTGTATAGTCGAAATGCATGGGAGAAAGAAAAAAACGTATGGGGTCGTTCAAAAACAAATTAATGATTTGTGTTTTTCACCTACACAGACACTTTTTTTCTTCTGGTTTTCCTTTTTTGTGAATTGCCGTTTATTTTGTTTACAAGTTTGTGTTCATACCGCTGCTCAAACGCGCTACCAATGTGAGAGGAGAAAACAAGACGTCGTCAAGCAACAATGACTGACCAGATGGACGTTTATATACATTGTAATCATTATACAACCAAATATCAGAGCGAATCGATAATTTAAGTACCTAGTTAAATACATAGGAATTCAATAATTAAGGAAAGAATTTAATTTATATTTTATGATAAATAGGCAATAACGAATTTTCTAATTTTGTAAAATCGTATTCTGAAAGCTCTGGATGTACATGTATATGTTTAGCCGCTCTTCTATGTAAAAGTTCATACATATAAAACATGTAATTATTATCGGCTGCGGTAGCGGCCAATCTTTATGTGATTGTGTTAGAGAGTGCACATGGGGAAATGAGACTTTTTTTATTACTTCAATAAAATAATTCGTAAATTATAACAAGTAAAAATCATGCGTAAAATATTTCAAAAACTTGCATAAACTTAATATTAAATGTTGAAATATATTTCAATTTCATTGTCATTAATATCTCATGATCATTGATAATTTATGGTCATATAAAAAGAGTTTACATCAGATACTCCCCAGCCTGAGAGTGTGTAAGATTTGAAAAGAAATCTCTTGATTTTCCGGATAATGATGATGTGATTAAAGTGCATGGTGAATAAAAAAAATGAGGAGTTTTTCAACTTCTAGTAAAAATTGTTTTGAATTTGCTCTACATCTACAAATGACACAAAGATCATGAAGATATTTTTTTTTGATTTTGCACCGGTTTGCAGCATAGCCTGCTCTGCAGAAACCATGAGCATTATCACGTAATCAAGATCCAGGGTATCGAGGCTCGGAAAGGGCCACACCTTCATTTTGATGACAATAAATTCTTATACATCAATGAATATGATTTTTTTTTTAACATCGATAAATCTATTTATGAGCAAATGCGATAAAATTATTTTTTATTTTCCTTTGAAAACAGCCTGAAATAGAATTGAAAACTATTTCAGCTTTGAATATCTTGACGTGCTTTCCTGCATGTGAAAGAATTTTTCTGCTTTGCATCAATTAAATTTGTACTGACATTGTACATGTACAGGCATATAAAATATTCTGTTTATTGGACGAAATAGTATACCATTCTGTACAATATCATTTTAAGTTTAGTAGCAAATAACTGCAAACTCAAAAGTGCTTAATTTCATGTTGGATTTCCCCCTGTGAATTAGAAACATTAAATCCACTTACAATTATCATGCATGCGTACTAGTAGTTTAAGATTCATAAAACAATTACCACTTCGATAAATACAGGGAAAAATGGTGTAAACCTAGCTCGTGTTTTTTTTTTCGGCTATAAAAAGCATAAAACTTGAAATGAATAAAGGCGATTACGATTGATTAAAACAAGCTGAAATAGAGTGAAATTGAATGATATGAAAGGAGTCGACATGATCATGATGATTTCAAACCCAATTTTCCATTTGTAACTATCGGAGTACACAACTGATATTCAAATCGACATACCCGCTGCTATCTGCGGACACGTGCTTGTAAATGAGGACTGGGCTACAAAGTTTTAGACACAAAGCGACAAAGCTGGATGTAAACTGTTTATTACAAATACGTGAATAATAGTATATTTTAAAGTATTTTTTTAACGTTCAGTGTTTATTGATATAAAAAAAAAATAATGGAGAAACGAAAGAGTGATGGTAAAAAGTAAAACGTACATAATAGTACATTACGTATCACAAGACTTCCATCACTAATTATAATTATTTGCCGAAGCCCCTTTTAAATTACAATTTAAATAAAATACATTAAGACGGAATAGAGAAATAATTTTTGCGTGAACAGGCCAAAGAAAGCGATCACAATTCAAAATGATTTATGCACCAGTGTTTCGAATTACGATTAAATGAAAGATCGGTGAAGTATTTTTATTGATTTGATAAATTAAAAACATGATTTTCTATAAATTGATAGGTCTTTGTACACAATGGATTTTAAACACGATCACAGACACTTGCATTGTTTACGACAGGTGGCTGGTACACTAGTGACCTCGATCGACAGCGTGGGATTCGGGTGTTGGGTTACATAACTGTTACAAACATCTAGGCGATCTTGGAGATCGCCAAATGTATACAACTAATGATCGTGAATTATTCGATGCATAGAGTTAAAATAACTTATAATTGTTATAATAATCAATGTATAAAGATAGATTTAATATATTCCATTTATGAAGACGTGTTCACTATAAAACTAATTAATAATAAATAAAAAAGAAAGACTAATCGTTATAAATAATTTAATAGTGATCCGTAAAGCACGTATAAAGCCCTATTTAGAAGAAAATTAAAATTGAATACCATAGGGTTTATTACTGATAGGAAGTTTGTGTAAATTATACACATGAAGAGGTCTGATTTCCTTTCCGAATGAAAAACGCTACCTGTTTACCTGGCCTGCTTTCAACTACATATTACGCAATACCCCCGGTATAATCGAACACAAAACATTTTCATCAGATTAAAAAGGTGTCAAAGAACAATTTTGTTCGTATAATCCAGATCGAAATATTTACCGTTTTTGAGTTATAAAGCAAAAACTTTCAAGCTCCCTAAATCCCTAATCATAGGGGCCAGCCCCTTTTGAATAGTATGATATGAAAGCCCTTGCATTTATTCACAACTTTTGTTCAACATGTCTTAACAAAATATTTTTAGTTTTCAAGATAAAAAGGAAAACGTGTAAATTTTCGCTCTTTTAGGCGTTCTATTTTTTTACCCCTGTATAACGCCATTTTGAATAGAGAAATCGAAAAACAAAAAACGATGTGCACAACTTCAATCCTTCTGCTATCTAAAACCAGTAAAATTTCTGCTCCAGCTCTCGTGGTCTCTGAGCCTTTGTCTGGAAATGAAAGCATATAATTTTTCGTTTAAAGGGAAATAACTCAAAACCGGAAGTGACTTTTTGAAATTATCGACAGCACTCTGTTAGAGTTTATTACCGTCTATAATGTCTTAAAATTTGAGCAAAATCCATTGAGAATTGAGTGAGATATGAGGCCTCAAAGTTGGCGTCTAGTAAGAAAACAAAAAAAAGAATAATAAGAATAATCTTAATCTTCAGAATCAGTAGAAGGTCTTCCGTTGGAAACGGAAGACCTTAAATACAGCTTATTTTTTGTATGGAATGTTCTGACAGGGATCCCTAGTAGATGATGAATCCCTCATTGAAGTGTTGTCAGTAACAAAAGTTACCGCTGCAGAAGTCAGTGAGAAGTTAACTGTGGCAGCTGAAACAGAAATCAAGATTAATGAAGCTCGAGAAGAATTTAGACCAGGTATTCCTATTGAATTCAATGTGCAGTCAAACCTCTTTATCTCGTATGATAGGACCAAGAAAAAACTTTAAGATACTTTAATGTCTTTAATTTCATGTGTTCAATATATCACAATTTACAATATCTGAGCATTTCACCATGGTTTTATTTCCACAGATAATGACCTTCTCGTAGCGCAATATTTTTAATTGTATGAATAAATTTTGAAAACAAAGAAGTTATAGTAAACTACTATTATTAGGGAAAAAAACGCAACAAGTGACTTTAACCCCTTTTTGTCATGACCTAGGGTTATCATATACTGTAGAAGCACAAATTTTCGTGGGCATAAAATTTCGTTGTTTTGTAATCAAAAATAGTTTCGTGGGCATTTAATTTCGTTGTTTTGAAAGTAACCCTATTCAATATATAGTCATATAAAATTTCGTGTGGGATTTAATTTCGTTGAATATTGTTAACAACGAAATAAACGAAATTTAATCCCCCACGAATATTTGTGCTTTTACAGTATACATTTAACTGAGTTAATATTTTACTATTACCAAGTAGAAAAAAATCTGTTTATTAAACTGTATGAATAGATGAATGCATTGTTGGCAATATCTATGATGGCTTTATGTTCACGGAAAATTCCTCAGTTGTGAACATAGAGATTTTAAAACCAAGGCAATGTTTTCTAATTCTACAGTATCTGAATAATATATAGTTAAAGAATATATGAATGGAACTTTCAAATCATTTTTACATGTCCATGGTATTTGAGATATCAGAGTTCTAGAAACTTAAATTCATCTGTATCAAGAAAAATTTTGAAATTTAAATAATAAACCCATAGTTTTTCAGTGTTGAGAGATTTATTTGGTTTTTAACTTTTATTTAACACATAGGACAAATTTGAAAGCACTTAACTTTTTTTTAGTTGAGATAATGAGCAACACATTTTTGCCATTCATCATTATTCTGAATATGAAATGCAAAAACTGTTTAGAGCTGATTGCAATAGACCTAACGGATTACACTGTTTGTGACGTGCTAACGCTTTGCTTGTCGAGAAGTTTATTTACTACGTCACATTCTCGCCACATCAAAGGAAGTAGCCGAGCCCGCTTCTCAACCAAGTAAAGTCGATCAGCTGCAATATACAGCTTATTTGTTGCGTTCAAAAAATGGAGTAGACAGTCCTGATGTCGTTTTCTTGAATAATTACCTGCATAGTTTAATCCTGATGTCGTTTTCTTGAATATTACCTGCATAGTTTAATGTCTTTAAAAGTTGAATTAATCAGTTAAAGCATTTTATGATTTTTTTTCAGTCCATTACGAATACATGTATTTACATTTGTCGATTATTTTATTCTATCGCAAAATTTACATTTTTTCATATTTGCGTACATGTATAAAAATCAGGTCGATCATTAGATTTATTAGTTACGCGTATCAATCCAAGTCATGCATTCTGAGATTGTTGCAATTTAGTACAAAATACTGATGAAAAATAGAGCCCTCTCTCTATGCATATATTCGAGTGAAATGGTAAAGAGGGAAGGCTGGGGGAGACGTGTGCATTTACTATCAATTTTTTTCGATTGAAGTTCAATTTATTTTTGTTTTAACAAATTTTGTATGTATAGTATAGTTAATACCGAAGGACAGAATATGAAGCCTAAATCTAAATACACACGCACTTCCTGATTCCTAGAGAGGGGCCTGGCAGATTTTGGAAGTGAGTAGTTTTTTCTCGAAAAAATGATTTGAAATAAATAATCTATCTTTGACCAGCAAGAAAATAAATAATCTGTCCTTGGCTAGTACTTCACCCCCCCCCCCCCCCCCCCACACACACACACACACACACACACTCGAAATAGAGTTTCCCTTTTTTCTTTGGCAAGTCAAACTTTTTTTTCAGATGAAAAAAAAGAAAGAAAATAAGTCCACCTCTGACTTACATACAGAAATTTCACCAGCCATTTCCTGGGTGTCCCTTTACTCACACAGTGTTTGTAGTCATTTTCTCAGTGTGTATATATTATATATAGGCAGCTGCTGTAACAAGGATCAATCGTTTCTAGCTCTGTTTTTCTTTCACTTGTGTTAATACAATATAAATATTCCATTTCAAGTATGAATTGGTGATAAGTATATTGGAAGCCGTTTTCTCTAAACGTCGTATTATATTAAGGAATAGCGCATTAGATCGGGGGAAAATAAATTGAATTGCATAATTATTTAACATTGTCTTAGTATGTAATAAAGCTGTCCCAAAGTTGCTGAAATTGCACCTGTTTCTTTTCTAAATCCCCCTTCCCATATATGGAGGGTGTTTATGTTTGCAAAATCTCTGCAGACGTAGTGCTCAGTATTGTGTCCCTGTTATGGGTATACATGTACCTACTGCAATCTCAGTTTTATAAAGGATTTGCGAAAATGTGTTTTGGGGTACTCTTTAAGTAATGCACAATATCTAAAAATTCTGCAGCAGTATGTTGTATATGAGCAATCAGAATGGGTTAAATATTTTATACTGATAATTTAAAAAATTCAGAGTGCCAAATTACATTGTAACGAAAATACCAGATCATATTTTAAACATCAATGATACAATATAGTGAAATACATGTATGCAGCCACTGAAACGTTTCAGAGAGAGAGAGAGAAAGAGAGAGAGAAACTATCATGTGTATTTTTTCTATGTACAAGTTCTAATTTAATATTTTGACATAATTATTGACAATTATGAATGCTTCTCTTCTCGACAGAAATATTCATTAATGTATGGATACTAAAGTACATATTAAACTGATATGATACGTATGTTGGGGTATACATATAGAAAAAAAATCTATGTATACTTGTATTTAGCTCTAAAGTCCTTCACTTCAGGGTTTAATACATAAACGGAATATTTTTTTGTCACAGAAAAATCATTTTTTTTATCAGCAGTGATTTGAAACAATCAAAATGCTATACCATCCAAGAATGACCAGGACGAATACGTAAAAATCCAGCAATTTATATTGAACATGAACATGTACATCATTTTATATTGCATGTATACAGTGGCATATACACAAATGGCTATAAAATAAAATTATCACCTCGCCTACAATTCATTATGGACTCTAAAAAATGCATATACTATAAATAATGCTCTTTTCAACTGTTTAATGAGATTTGTGCAGGAAATATTCGACAAAAGGACGACTGGACTTTTGTAAACCCGTTTTAAACATCTGCGATGTGCATTGCAGTTGACCGACTTTAGCATGGGAGAGACGCGATCTCGGCTACTTCCTTTGATATGGCGAGAATGTGACGTAGTATTTAAACTTCTCGACAAGCAAAGCGTCAGCACGTCACAAACAGTGTAATCCGTTAGGTCTATTGCAACCAGCTATAACTTCAGCATCTCAAATGCCATGTCAAATACCATGGATATGTTGAAGTGATTTGAAAGTCCCAACGACTTGATCTTATAAAATTTTACCTTTGATGTTTTGAATCCTTGGATATGAAAGGTTTTTTCCTTGGTTGCATCAAGTTTGAGATAGCAGAGTTTGACTGTATTTTAAGATTCAATATCACAAATATTGTTAATTTTATCTCGCTTTACAAAATGATAAAAGTGAGTTGATCAAATATTTTATTCAATAGTTTATGTTGTTGTTTAATTGCTTGGAATCTTTTAAACTCATGAAAGAAAAAAGTAAAACAAGGTAAGATTTCTAAGATGTTTGAACATTCATTATAGTTGCAACAAGAGGCAGTATACTCTACTTTCTGATTTGTGATATGAGTGTGGTGAACAGAATGTATCAGACTTCATTAAAGCAGTTCTTGGGACTGTTTGATATATCAATGTCAAGGTAAGTGTTTCTAAATATTACATTTCAGTAATCATAGGATTAAAATAGTTTTAAGAGGTTTTATTTTTAACCCCCTTGAAAAAAGAGACATTGGTTTACACTTTTCGGAATGTCAGTCGGTAGACCAAGTATTGTCCACTCTAGATCTTGAGAATACTTTGCTTGAGAGACATCAAACCTGGTACTTTTGCAGTCTCTGAAAAGTAGATTACCTCTTCTGGCCCCAGGATCATGAAACAGACTTAGACTTAAGTCAAAATTTCAATTATCTATAAAATCTTTAAAACTTGGTAAAGGAAACTCATAATTTGCATGCAACAGCAGGCTGATGATACAAAATCAGAAAGCATTTTCATTTTGGGCTGCTTGACCTCTAAAAAATTTCAGCATCTAAGGCATTTTTTGACTTAAGCTTAAGATGCTTCATGATCCCGGGGCCTGATTTGTGGTCACTAGGTCAAGGGTCAAATACCATGATACTCAAAACACTTACTTCTTTTTATAGTAAGTCTTGCCATTCCCAGATTATCACTCAATGCTGGGTTGTGTTTCTAACTAAATAAGGTTTTTTGAACTTTGTGGAGGGGACGGTGGATTATTGCTCCTGAATTCCATGTTTCTGGAACTTGAAAGTGCAGGAAATCCAGAGCTGCTTCCACCAACCAATGGAGGAGCAGTCAGGGTTTTGAATGTTGCTCCTTGTCATATCCCTGCAACTTAATGAATGGGAATTCGAGGTATCGCTTCCCAAGTTTTTCCTTGATTCAAATGGCTGCATGTACATCCCTGTCCTAGATGGGTTGGAGAGTTGTTTTGAAAGTTGCAATCTCTCACCTTTATCCATCTATAAAACACTGACCCCTTCATTTTGTCAAAGTTTTCTCCTCAATACGGTCCTCGATTACTGGATTAGTTTATCATTTTGAACAGGTCACTCTGAGTTTAATAAATTTAGGTTTGGCATTGTAAATTGTTATATCGTGGGAAATTAAGGCATGTTTTGGTAATATGAGAAAGAAAAGATAACTCTCATTCAAAGAAGTGGAATCACTGCAGACCTCTTATTCCTGACCAATCTTTGTGTTCATGACAATGCTTAGAATCACTACAGACCTCTTGGCCAATCTTTGTGTTCATGGCTATGTTTAGAATCACTACAGACCTCTTGGCCAATCTTTGTGTTCATGGCTATGCTTAGAATCACTACAGACCTCTTGGCCAATCTTTGTGTTCATGGCTATGCTTAGAATCACTACAGGCCTCTTGGCCAATCTTTGTGTTCATGGCTATGCTTAGAATCACTACAGGCCTCTTGGTCAATCTTTGTGTTCATGGCTATGCTTAGAATCACTACAGGCCTCTTGGTCAATCTTTGTGTTCATGGCTATCATAGGCGCTTGGGTCAAAGATACTGTGTTTTTTCTATATAATGTATTGTCGAGGAAATTCGAACTATACTCTAACATTTTTTTTCAGTGTGCAGTGTTAATTTTTAGTTTTTTGTAAACCTTTCTGCTTCATATACACTAGAATGTCACGGAAATTCAATTTTATGCACGCTTTAAAAATGACATATCCCACTGTATACTAAAAAGAAACAAGGCTTGCAACTTCTTTTGCCCCTTTCCGTGCCCCAGACTCGATTTTTTCCTCTTAAAAGTTATATGCGCCGCTTACCAGCTGAATTACCAATCCCCATCTCTGCAAATAATTCTTATACAATGATAAAAATCCTCAGGTATAAACTTTTCATCCATCTTATATTTTTAAATAATTATTTTCTCTCCAATGTCGGCATTTTTCTCTCGTTTAATTCTGTAATCACGGAAGTCCCCGGAATTACAACTGCCAAAACCCAAAACGGGCGGACAGAAATTTATTTGACAGTTCTAAAAATTGCAAGGATCGGAGTATTTGGCGATTTAGAATGTCTAAAACATCTTACCTAATCACTGACAATAATATGATAGTATTAACCTGTATCATTAATCAAAGGAAATTAAACTTTAACATATAGAAGGAATGGGGGGGGGGGGGCTGAGTCTCGTCGATCCACTTGTTCAAAAGTGTGTATTGATCGAAATCAATTATTGTGTGAAAACTTTAACGAGCAAAAAAAAATTAAATGAGGAAATAAAAAAACAAAACAAAGAAAAGAAAGAAACGAAAGAAAGAGGCTGTCTAAACTTAAAACTGTATTTCATGAGAAAGGTGTGGGACGTTCAATAAATATTCAATGGGCATAAACTCTCTCTCTCTCTCTCGATACAACAACTATTTGGCACCAAATGTGTAAAAAGTGTGAAGGGTAGAAGATGATGATTAACTTTTGTTTCGATGAAAGAAATATACTGTGTTAGGGGACAATGTACATGTCTACAGATGCCAACTTGAATCACCCCCCCCCCCCCCTTCCTCCGTCGGGCATAAAGTAGTTCTGATTAAGCAACGAATTCTGGTGTAACTGGTATTTGTATTGAGCTGCATATTCAAAACTAGATTTTTTGTAATTTTTTATTTTTTTTGGTAAAAATATTTTTCATGCAATCAGATAAATTGTTTAATAAGATTTAACTGGTGAATATATTCTGGTTGCAGGCATATACACACCTTTCGCGTCTTTCAGATCAAGTCACCTGTAGTAATAGTATAGAAAAACATGCAGTTGTTGTACAAATAAACTAAGCGCAATGTTTTATTTATTCTTAAATTTATCTTATAATGTTTCGCCTAAAACACAAGTGTTTGAGATAAGGTATAAACACCCCCCCCCCCCCCCCCCCCGTTTCGTCTATATGTTAAAGTTTAATTTCCTTTGATTAATGATACAGGTTAATACTATCATATTATTGTCAGTGATTAGGTAAGAAGTTTTAGACATTTTAAATTGCCAAATACTCTGATCCTTGCGATTTTTAGAACTGTCAAATAAATTTCTGTCCGCCCGTTTTGGGTTTTGGCAGTTGTAATTCCGGGGACTTCCGTGATTACAGAATTAAACGAGAGAAAAATGCCGACATTGGAGAGAAAATAATTATTTAAAAATATAAGATGGATGAAAAGTTTATACCTGAGGATTTTTATCATTGTATAAGAATTATTTGCAGAGATGGGGATTGGTAATTCAGCTGGTAAGCGGCGCATATAACTTTTAAGAGGAAAAAATTGAGTCTGGGGCACGGAAAGGGGCAAATGAAGTTGCAAGCCTTGTTTCTTTTTAGTATACAGTGGGATATGTCATTTTTAAAGCGTGCATAAAATTGAATTTCCGTGACATTCTAGTGTATGTGAAGCAGAAAGGTTTACAAAAAACTAAAAATTAACACTGCACACTGAAAAAAAATGTTAGAGTAAAGTTCGAATTTCCTTGACAATACATTATATAGAAAAAATACAGTATCCTTGACCCAAGCGCCTATGATGGCTATGCTTAGAATCACTGCAGACCTCTTGACCAATCTTTGTGTTCATGGCAATGCTTAGAATCACTGCAGATGTCTTGGTCTTCACCAATCTTTGTGTTCATGGCTATGCTTAGAATCACTGCAGACATCTTGGTCTTCACCAATCTTTGTGTTCATGGCTAATGCTTAGAATGAGTGCAGACCTCTTGGTCTTGGCCAACCTTTTTGTTCATTAAGACATCCTGGACTTTCATAATAAGGCTACTACTTTTAGAGTCTTATATTCTATCCCTGTGATTTTGACCTCATTCCAGAGTCATGACATATCCTTAGGTAGGATTTAATCAATTGTGATTACAAGTAACTATTTTGCCATATGCTATCTTTCACAGTTTCAAATTTTTTTCAAAGTAATAGCACAAGCAAGAATTTTACTTTTCTGAACCTTTGACCTGATCGTAAGTCATAAATAAACAAAAGGCCCATGGTCCAATATCCCCACCATATTCCTATGCTAAGTTTTGATCCCTGGTTGTGGCCTTGCCTTATACCTGTTGGTCAGGATTTTACTAATTTGGAATCTTCACTACCTTAGAGTGATTTTGTATAGTTAATATGACTAAAATTGGCTTTGTTGTTCTTGAGAAGATATTTTACTAAATATTCCTAAATATTTCTATGTAAAACTTTAATCTCATGATGTGGCACAGCTCTACCCCTGGGGATCATAATTTGAACAAAACTGAATTTACAGTATGGATTAAAGCTTTAATTGAAGTTTCAATTTTTCTAGCCTAGTGCATCTAAGGCTATCTAAATTTAATTCTCTGGTTCTCAGGCCAATTTTCTCCAAAACTGATGCGGGAGGGCGGCATTTTATTTATCATTTTATTGGCAATAAAGTAGATGAGGGAGGTATTTTTTTAATTTTAATTTTCGAATTTTCTTTAACATAAAGATAATTTTTTAATCACAGATATACTTTCCATTTCTGGTCAAAATTTCTGCTTTATCCATTGCTTATCAGCGTGTAAACATCGTAGGTAATGTCCTCGAATGTATTTTCAAACGAAGTAGCCAAAATCTCATTGAAAATGGCTACCGGAAGTGATATTTGAATACTAAATGATGAAACAAATGAGGTCGGAAATTTTTTTTTCCGGATTGGCCTCCGCAGTACCAACTTTTTATTTATCAAAAATACAATAAAATTAGCAATGCGGCTACCTCAAAACGGATGCGCGCGGGCCTGAGAACCAGAATTTCAATTATATATAGCCTAAGAAAGATTTTTCAACAGACTTGGAAAGATATTGTCAAATCAACATGTTGACAGCAATTTGCTTTACAATATTAACTTTGGTACAATGTACCTAGCTGTAAGAAGTTCATTACCCTAAATGGTCTAATAGAGATCAAGCTTAGTATTGTTTTCTCTGTGCTAGATGATAAATTACTTAATATGACATAATATATTACATGCTAAGGCCACACCAATTTGTAACATAGTTCTTCGGATTTTCAAAAATAAAAAGTGAGGCGAGCGAGCGAAAATATTTTACAAATATTATTTTTCATTTTGGGTTTCAAAATTATGAGGCGAGCGAATAGAATTAATATTAGTGGAAAAATTTCTGAGTTCTTCTCTTTTTTCTATTACCATGATTTAGTATTATTTTTTCTGGATGAGAATATATTTTTGATGCACTCATAAGATGCGAAAACGCGTCTTTCTTTTGTTTCTCGTAACATTGCAAATTTGACATACTAGGGTAGTTTCAATTCTATAAATTTTCTGTTTAATTCTGTGCAAATTGTTAAGGTCATGTCAGCCCTTACCAAAATATTGACCTTCTGGCAACATCTTCCGGCATTATTGCTGCAATATTGCGGCAATATCATTTTTCATATGTAAGTTAGATATAAATTGGTATTTAATAGAAATAATGATCTATCAATCTAACAATTAACAAACTGTGCTGAGGAATATAACAAACATTATAATAGCAAGCCACAGGGTCAATAAGAAATAGCTACTTCTGCTCTTCTTTGAACAGATAGAAAATTATGTTGATCATCATAATGAAAATCAAGATATGTTTGTGAAACACTATGCGCCTGGTGGCAATAAAGTTTGATGAAAAAGCTATTTATAGCATATGGGTCACAGTCAAGGTCACAAGGTCATTGATCTTGGTGTCATTTCAAAGAACTTAATTAGTGGAGTAGGAATACTAAATATGAAGTCTCTATCTCTTATAGTTCAAAATTTATGGCAGAGGATCAAAATGGCTATTTTTAGCATATGGGTCACAGTAAAGGTCAAATTGTCATTGACCTTGGTGTTACTTGAAAGAGTTTAATTAGTGAAGGGTGCATACCAAATATGAATTCTCCATCTTTTATGACTCAAAAGTTATGTCGAAGTTTCAAAAAAACTATTTTAAGTACATTGTATATGGTCACAGTCAAGGTCCCAAGGTCATTGACCTTGGTGTTATTTGAAAGAGCTTAATTAATGAAGGGTGCATACTTGATACAAGTTCTCTATCTTTTATGGCTCAAGATTTATGTCCAAGGTTCAAAAAATCTATTTTAAGGATATGGGTCACAGCCATGGTCTCAAGGTCATTGACCTTCAGGTGTCTTTTGAAAAAGCTTAATTAGTGAATTATGCATACTAAATATAAAGTCTCTATCTTTCATTAATTTTAAGTTATGATGAATATTCGAAAAAGCTATTTTTAGCATATAGGTCACAGTCAAGGTCACAAGGTCATTGACCTTGATGTCATTTGAAAGAACTTAATTAGTAGAGTAGACATACCAAATATGAAATCTTTATCTCTCATTGGTTCAAAAGTAATGGTGAAGGTTAAAGTTTACAAACAAACAGACAGGACAAAAACAATATGTACCCCTGATCTATCGAGACGGTTGCATAAAAAAAGTTTATAGAAACAATATTAATATGCCACTGTGAAAATGTCCAGCAACTCTGCTACTCTAGGATATATAGACATACAAGTGAAGTCTAGTATGCATGCATCACAAGCACTAATTGAAACACATATAATTTTTCCAGTTTTATCTCCATTGAATCATTCATCTCAAAAAGAATATTGGTTTTGACTCACCAAGTCTGATGATATGGAAACAGAGTACACATTCCTACAATTCTGCTTAAATTCTTTTTTCTAGTCATTCCACACTATGCAGTCTTACTACTCATCTTGACTAATCCCACTGTACACAATTAACAACTCTAATTAACTTGATACAAGTCAGTAATGAAGCAAAACATGCCTGCCTTTGAATTCCCTCCACTTTATTTAAAAAGAGGAAGTAAATGACTGAGCATGCTCAACAAATGGCTCATGGGTAATCCTAGATGTTGCCAGAAAGTTTTTTTCTGGCAGTATTGCCAGAATGTCACCAGAAGTTGTTGCAGCTAGCGGTGATATTTCATTTTTTCTGGCAGTATTGCCAGAATGGCACCAGAAGTTGTTGCAGCTAGCGGTGATATTTCCCTAACCCAAAAAGCTTGTTTCTGGTGACAAAAATGTGTTGCCGCAATGTTGCCGCAATATAGCAGCAATATTGCTGCAATAATTTTACTTTGGTAAGGGAGGTTTTGAAATCGCAATTGCATCACTTTTAAATTTTCTTTAATTTTAAGTTTAACAAATATTGTCAATATTTACTTAACCTTGTGTGTACTGTATGTTACAGATTTTCCCCTTACCCAAAACAACCCACAAGATTGGATCAACCCAATTTATGCCCTAAATATTAAATGTACATGTCGTAATTTTATTTGTAAATATCATGGGAATATCACCAATCATCGTATGTTATTAATGTAGGCTTTATAATTCATCGTATATGTTTATCAAACGAATATTGTTTGGTTGTATAGTACAAACCCGAATTTCCTCCATTGATTAATCCCATCGTTATAACAAATGGCCGTCTGGCATTGTTATTCAACTGATGTAACTCGAAATACACTTGGCATCATCTCCAAAGTAATTCCCAACCAATAATTCATCCTTTTCCAGCGTTTGTAATACTTTTTAAAGCCTTGTTTACTTGGTGCAAAGTTGTTTACAAATGTCGCGCGAATACTGGCGGTACCGCTCGTTATTCGCGCGTGAGGTAATTCGCACCTACCAACCAAAAGGTATATAATAAACGATCCGAGAGACAAACGCCAGTAGTGCTTGCGCTGCTCAACCAGGCATGGTGCCTTCAGTGCCCATCAGACTGGTACTCTACCCATAGGTACGTTTTGTACCATAAGATCGGGTAGGCTGATGCCTTTTCAAACCCACTGTTTTTGGGTCCCCATGCTTTTCCTGGGTAAACTCACCAAATTATGGGCAAAACACCCATTTTGAGAGTAAAATACCCATTTTCCCCAGTTTTTGCCACTTTTTGTTGATTTTGCCCAAATTGTAGTAAATTCCTGACATTTTAGCTGTTTTAACTGATTTTCTTGATTTTTAATAAATTTATAGAAAATTACAATCTCTTCTTATTATTGGGTAAATTTCAGAAATAAGAGACCCACGTATAATTTCTGTAACAGGGTAAACCACAGAGTGGTAAAAGAATACAAAGTATTCAAAAACCACCACTACACCCAGAAACGTTACATGTATTTTTCATATGCTGATGGTGTTCTCTTTATCGTTTCATAAAACAAAGCTTCAAACGTCCCCTCTGATTCCATTTCTATTGCTGTGTATGGAACTGCTGTGTACCGAATGTTTTTAACTATAGTACACAGGGGTGTGCAATTGAAAAAAAAAATCAAGTACTTTCCCATGGGCTAGTGGCAGATTTCAAGTTATAAGCCCTAAGTGAAAATGCACTAGCCCGAATAGAGGGGCAAAAATTAAAATAAATACTAATGTTGAGAAGAAATTAATTGCTGAAAGAGTCAGGGTACTGAGGTCATTCTTTTTAAAATTAAAGTTAAAAGTTCTCACTATCAATATTAATCGTGCATAAATTATAATGAAAGAAAATTAAAATTAATTTAAATAAATTATCTTCCTTTTTCTGATCATTTCACCAGCTCATTCAGAATGAAATCAAATTCATTTTGTTTTCATCTTAAATCAATAAATACATTCAATGTGATTCTTAAAACACTTATCTTTTAGTTGATTGTGTGATCGTAAATAATTTAATGAGATATCTGCATGTATTTACCATAAATGGAGGAATAGAGGAAATTCGGATTAGGAAAAACGATCGTTTTTGGAAGTAAATAAGTCAGATAGAACTGCAAAACAGATAAGATTATGGAGATTTATTGACAGTAGGAGCATGTTGTCTGCAAAATTTTAACTGGTTAGGAATTTTATAGCAAAAAAACGAGTGAAAATACCGATTGTGCTTGTCATGTATTGTGTGTTGTTATATTTTTTACTAGCCCGATGGGCTATCTCCTTGCAGAAAACAACTGGCCCGACCCCCTCCCCAAAATGGTAGCCCCGATGCTAATTGCTCACCCCTGGTACATACGAACAGTTACACAGATATCTTGCAAAACTTCACAGACTGTTACAAACAAACTAACGAAATCCCGCGCTTCTGTCAGTCTTTTATGTGTAAAAAGTCGAGAGAAAAAATTGTATTCGGATATTTTTGGACGCGCGCGCAGATTTTATTTTTATAATATTATAATTTGGATTTGTTGAAAATAGAAGCGGCGAATCCAACGAACTATATTAGAAATTGGTATGGCCTAACAATTACAATAAACGTTTTCAAATCACAACTTAAAAATGTAATCCTTAATTTTATCCACCCACCTCAACACATATACAAAAGTTGTAAAGGGGATTTAAGTGGAATCACTATGTGTGTCTGCCCTAATTCAGCATATCTCAAAGGGTATCTGCAACAAATTTGCTCATAGATGCCAACTGGAGGAAGTCCAAAGAAATATGTACTACCACTACAAATGTCCATCAGACAAATACGCTTCTGTGCTTAAATTGAAAATATGAGGGAAAAAAAATGAGTCTCTTTAGATCTTCAAAAAATTCCCACATAAACTCCTATAGAAACTGATTAGTGGTAATAGTTGTCTTTTCTAATAAGTTGGCAATCATTATCAAGTGCTAGCTATGTTATCCTTAGAAGTTAACCTTACAATTAACCTAATTAAGATAAAATTCAGATCCGCTTGCATACTCGCTACACTAACATCTAACAACATCCAAGAGAGGATCATGTCAGAGGTCAAATTCGGAACAACTCTAGACTTATTCGCTGATAATATGTACTGAACTGCAAAAGAAACGTTGCATTAGATTTTGAAAAAGTAATGCACTTATTTTGAAATAAAAAATAACGAATATGTAATTGATGTAATGTGTTTTTAATTATCTAACATTTGTTTTAGAGTTATACACATTCAATTTAATGTCAAATAATGTCAATATCACAGATTCCTATTGTCCTGAGTGCACTTCCGTTAGAAACGTGTATGGCCACCATTGGCATTAATTACAGCCATGCATCTTCGATACATAGAGTTGATGAGTCGATTGATGAAGGCCATAGGAATAGTCGCCCACACACGCTCATACGCCATAGAAAGTTAAGCAGCAGTTGTCGGTCTTGGTTGTTGTTGGTTTAGCTTTAACTGGATGTGATCCCATAAATGTTCAATGGGGTTTAGATCGGGACTAAGAGCCGGCCAGTCAATAACTGCGATGTTGTTCTGCTGCAGGTAGTCCCTAGTTATTCTGGCTGTATGCGCACGCGCGTTATCTTGCTGGAATGTCTTGTGTGGATGTTGGTTGAAATGCTGTACAACATGAGGCCTCAGGACTTGATCAATGTAGCGGGCAGCTGTTACACCATTTCCTCTGCCTGGACCAAGATTCTGGAAAACAACGGGGCCAAGTTTCGAATACAGGCCAATGCCACCCCACACCATGATGCTCGGCCCGCCCCATGGATCAGTTTCCATAACACAGTTGTCATTGTAACGCTCACCCTTCCTTCGCCAAACTCTTGCTCGACCATCGTGTGTGGAAATGCAATATCGACTTTCATCGGAGAAGATGACATTCCTCCATCGTCAATTACGCCAGTTTTGCCTTTGTGTAAGGACAGGACCTCTGTATGGACGGCGACATCTGAGGTTATTTGCTGCTAACCGACGACGTACTGTGTCGTCACTTATGGGTGGCTGATGTGTTCCAATGGTATTGCGTGCTGTTTCTGATGCCCTTGTGAATCGGTCATTCAAATGCTGGCGCACTATGAACCTGTTCTGTCTTTGCGTTGTAACTTGTGGTCTACCACTACGTGGGCGATCGTCTGTGCTGTTAGTTGCATTGAAACGTTGGCGTAAACGTTCAATTGTGCGTATACTGCAGTTGAAGTCGTTTGCTATCACCCTGGCAGCTTGCCCAGCATGCAATCTTCCTATGACTTGGTCCCTTTGTTGTCGATTCAAACGTGGCATAGCTCTGCTTTCAAAACTTATCCTGATAATCATTTAAATGTTCGCGGTGTATAAACCCATAATGAAGCGTGAAAAGCATGAGCATTAACATTTTTCAATTTAATGCTGGAAAGTGTGTACCACGGGAGGCTAGAGATTCAATGACAATTGAACGTGTTTCTAAAATCAGTGAAGCGTAACTTACCTTTAAATGATTGTAGAGTTCACATTTCGTGTTCATGCATATTTAGCACAGATTATAATATTTACAAACAATATTTCATATTATCAAATATTTCTTTTAAAAATGCGACGTTTCTTTTGCGGTTCAGTATACAATATACAATGATTTTGCAGGCGACGATTTGATCGGTTGATAGAATTTGGCCTCTGACATGACCCTCAATGAGATGTTGTTAGATGTTGTGTAGTGAGTATGCGAGCAGATCTAATATTTAATTTTAATTGGATTGATCTTACAATGTATTTTACAGATCAGACAAGAGTCCAGTAACAGCAAAAAGAATTGGAAACATCATAGAGTATCTAACATTTGAGGTTTTTAGATACACATGTAGAGGTCTTTATGAATCACACAAATTTTTGTTCACCTTGCTTATGACTCTGAAGATCGACATGCAAACAGGAAAGGTGAAACCAGAAGAATTCCAAACATTTATCAAAGGTAATATATAATATCTAACAAGCATTCTAGTCAGTAGTTCACCTGTGTTAAATTTTAAAATTAATTCCAAGTTTATTCTGCTATCTTTTGTCCATCCATCTATTTGCAAACTTTGCAATAAGTCAAAGAGATATGGAATTATCCTTAATTAGTGCCGTTTAGTGGTGGAGGAAGGTTAGGATTATATATAGCATTTATAAATTTAAACTTTTCTGAATTGAATTATGTTCCCCAAACGAAGTTGGGGAACATATTGTTTTTACTCTGTTTCTTATTATTATTATTATTATTATTATTCCTGGGAAAATTTTGTCTTTGAGTGATCTTGTAAACTACACATCCGACTAAGGTAAAACCTTTTTAGGGTCACTAGGGATGTTATGTAGATTTGCCGAACGAAGGTCATTTTGCGCGCACGTGCTTGCAAGAGCGAGCACGTGCAACACGTTAAATGGCCAATATAAGGTATATTGACTTAACTTTTCTATTTTTTGATGAAATGCTTTGAAACTCATAATGTAAGGATATATTAGTAGTATAGACAAGATGACATGGTCTAAATAGCAAGATCTCACGCGCATGCACGTGCGCTTTGCTCTGATTGGCTGAAACTAAAGTCTCAATATCTTTCTTGTTTTTTGACGAAATCCTTTGAAATTTTCAACAAAGCCATGCATTACGATATCCTACAACATGATATATAGCAATTATCATGAAAACACGTGTATGCACGTGCGCTGCAATCTGATTGGCTGAAACTTCAAATAGCTATAACTCCCTTGGTTTTCAACAAAACAGGATGGGTTTTGGAACATAGATACATATAATGGACTTCTACAAGAGGGTATGGTCACCATGCACATGCATACACGTGCGTGTACTTGCGCTGCAATCTGATTGGCTGAAACTTAAAACAGCTATAACTCCCTAGATTTTCAACCAAACAAGATTGGATTTGGAGCATAGATATATATAATGGACGTCTACAAGAAGGTATGGTTACCATGCACATGCATACATGTGCGTGTACGTGCGCTGCAATCTGATTGGCTGAAACTTTACATAGCTATAACTCCCTTGGTTTTCAACCAAATGGGGTGAGATTTAGAACATAGATAGATGTAATGGACTTCTACAAGAAGGTATGGTCACCATACTCATGTATGCACGTGCGTGCACGTGAAATGGGTAAAATAAAAAATACACTTGAATGAGCGTTTTTTTTTTTATACTTTTGGATTAAATACTTTGATATTTAGCATATTAAAATATATAGATCGTGTAGACAATATGATATGGTCATTACGCACATGCATTAACATGTGTAAGTGTGCAATGATAAAATTTGAATGAACATAGTGCACTTTTTGGTAAACGTTGTTAAAGTCTCAAATGCATAGAGTTTGTCTTATTTAATTACGCTTACAGGGAATATGACTAGAAAAGGGAGTTGGGGAGCGTTTGGGGAACATCTGTAACGGTCCCCGTTACAATTAGCACTAGTTGGTTTCTGCTTTTCTCTAGCCAAAGTGCTCAGGTAATTAATGTGGCCTATGGCCATTCATGGTAGTCTATAGGTATTTTCCTCTACAGAGAATAGTGCAAAGCATTTGTAATGTCCTATACAGGTGGTGCTGCACTTGACTTGAATGCTGTTATGCCAAAACCTTCAAAGTGGATTTCTGATATGACCTGGTTAAACTTGGTGCAACTTAGTGGACTACCACAGTTTTCTGAAATTCTCAATCAGGTATCTTTACATTCTTCCAAATCTATTATTATAAAAGCAGTTTCTTTTTTCATATAAATTGATAAATGCATCATGTCCAAGACCTTGAAATTTGATCTATTTTTCAAATAATTAAAGTATGGGTATAAGTTTTGAATAAAAAAATAAGGATTTAATTTTTCACATGCATGTGCATTAATTTTGTCAAAGCTTATCTGGGTGTATTCTGTTTTTTGGACCTCATAAACTTTATTTCCAGGTATAATACACCTTAAAAAAAAAAAAACTCAATTTGTACTATGGTAAACCTTTACATAAAATTGCATTCAAAGGTGTCCAGAAATGAGAAGGCCTGGAAGAGTTGGTTTGATACTGATGCCCCGGAGGAGGAGCACATTCCTGATGGTTATCATACATCATTAGATGCATATAGGAGACTTCTGTTAATCAGGTATTATTTATCTCTAATAATAAGCTGCGGGCTCAATTATGTTTTTCTATAGCTCAAATGATCTCTTTCTTTTCTTATTTGTCTTTTTTTTTTTTTTTTTTGTTATCAAATGTTGCCATTCTTTTTATAAAATTTGTGTCTTCAGAAAGCAAAATTTTCTGTAAGCTGAAGTTTTGGATAATTCATCGCTTATATTAATCATGTGAAAGATGTTTTTATTTGTACTTTGCATCTGCATTTGTCCAGTGCACATACAAGTCTAATTGTAATGCTTTAAAAGAAAAAAATCCTTTTTATTTTGATTTCTTCTTTCAAGATCTTGGTGTCCAGACCGAGCTATTCCACAGGCCAGGAAGTACATAGCAGACTCCATGGGTCCAAGATATGCGGAATCAGTCATCCTTAACTTGACACAGACCTGGGAGGAGAGTGACATCAGAACACCCCTTATATGTCTTCTGTCAATGGGATCTGACCCCACCAATCAAATCGAGTCACTGTCAAAGAAAGTTCATCTAGGTAATGCATTTGAAACTTGAACTTATCTGTCAGAGAGTTTTAAGCTTCTCTGATCAAAATTTATCTGTTGTCTGTCATTGTTGACATTTGTAAGCTTTTAATAATTTCATATTCTTCTCCAGAAGGTTTTGGCCAATTTCAAAGATTCCACAATGCATCCTTGGGTAAAGGGGATTCAAATTTGTTCACATAAAGTGCCAAGCTCTCTTTCAAGGGGAAAAAATAAAGAATTTGTGAAAATTTGATGGAAACTTTTAAAAAATCTTTTTCAGACACACTGGGCCAGAAAAACTGAAACTTAACTCTTTTCCCCTTAGACCTTTCCCTCCTTTACCCCTTAATGACGACTTTTGACGCCTAGCCCCCAACCCTTAATGACGACTTTTGACGCATGTGTATTTCATTGTTGATTTGACTTGAAATTAACGCTTGTATACTAATTATTTGAGCACAGGTGGCCACCTGCAGGTTAACAATAGATGATTGCATCATACTACAGTTAGAAATCACGTGATTTACCTGTGTAAACAAACAAAGGAATCTTGGAAAGTCCCACCAAAATTCAAAGTGGCGGACTGTTACATACGATGTTTTTTGAGCATATAACTCAGTTAATAGGCAATATTTTCTCATCCAGTAAAGCATTACATGAAATTCAAGCTATAAGCTACCTATTTCTTGAAAGGTTTGAAAATTATAATGATTTATATGTTTTTTATACTCCAACATAACTTACGAAATTTTTGTGAAGTTCGGGACCGCGGAGTGCCGATTTTGTTACCCGTTTCTCACAAATTCAGAACATACCTTCCATTTTACACATATTTATAAATGTAAAGGTGTAGAAAATAATTATTTTAATAGAATTGTGTCATTAAAGTGTCCAAAAACGTTCAGAAGTCGAATTTTAGGACGTAAGTCTGAAAATTTGTCGGCGAGATTGACATTGAAGAAGCACTACAATTTATCGATTTCTGAGGAATTAAACTTATAATAATGATAAGAAATAATAATTTAACCATCAATTATATCATCACACATATTTTTAAATTATTTATACAGACAATTTTGGCTTATTAAAGCCGTTTTACATGTTGAAAATATCCATTTTTATATTTTCACCTGCTTCATACATGTTAACCTATTGTGATGAAAAATAGGGAGATTCAGACTTCAAAAGCGGTAACATTGCGCGTGCGTTGTTTTACGCTTGGATTACCGACATACTTCATGTAATATATACATGTATGTAGCCTTAAGGATGACGTTTACTCACGTTTCAGAAAACAGAAAGGAAAAATTGTAAAGTATAATATGTTAAATCAAAAATTGCTCTAAAAGGATAAAATTACTTAGTTTTGACCAAATATCAATTGAAAAATTAAATATATTATTATTTGAAGAAAATATACGGGAACAAAAATCAATGTATGGCAATGCAGAGGAAATTCGGACTAAATTTTTAATTTTTAGCTCACCTGAGCCGAAGGCTCAAGTGAGCTTTTCTGATCAAAATTTGTCCGTCGTGTGTCGTTGTCGTCGTCGTTGTCGTTGTAAACTTTTCACATTTTCATCTTCTTCTCAAGAACCACTGGGCCAATTTCAACCAAACTTGGCACAAAGTATCCTTGGGTGAAGGGGATTCAAGTTTGTTCAAATGAAGGGCCACGCCCTTTTCCAAGGGGAGATAATCATGAATTTGTTAAAAATTTATGGCATTTTTAAAAAAATCTTCTTCTCCAGAACCGCTGGGCCAGGAAAGATGAAACTCATGTGGAATCATCCTCAGGTAGTGTAGATTCAAGTTTGTTCAAATCATGACCCCCAGGGCAAGGGTGGGGCCAAAATGGCCGACCCAAGTTTTACATAGGAATATATAGGAAAAATCTTTAAAAATCTTCTTCTCCAGAACCACTGGGCCAGGAAAGATGAAATTCATGTGGAATCATCCTCATGTAGTGTAGATTCAAGTTTGTTCACATCATGACCCCCGGGGCAAGGGTGGGGCCAAAATGGCCGACCCAAGTTTTACATAGGAATATATAGGAAAAATCTTTAAAAATCTTCTTCTCCAGAACCACTGGGCCAGGAAAGATGAAATTCTTGTGGAATCATCCTCAGGTAGTTTAGATTCAAGTTTGTTCAAATCATGACCCCCGGGGCAAGGGTGGGGCCAAAATGGCCGACCCAAGTTTTACATAGGAATATATAGGAAAAATCTTTAAAAATCTTCTTCTCAAGAACCACTAGGACAGAAAAGATGAAACTCATGTGGAATCATCCTCAGGTAGTGTAGATTCAAGTTTGTTCAAATCATGACCCCCGGGCAAGGTTGGGGCCAAAATGGCCGACCCAATTTTTTCATAGGAATATATAGGATAAATCTTTAAAAATCATCTTCTCCAGAACCACTGAGCCAGGAAAGATGAAACTCATGTGGATTCATCCTCAGGTAGTGTAGATTGAAGTTTGTTCAAATCATGACCCCTAGGGCAAGGATGAGGCCAAAATGGCCGATCCAAGTTTTACATAGGAATATATAGGAAAAATCTTTAAAAATCTTCTTCTCCAGAACCACTGGGCCAGGAAAGATGAAATTCATGTGGAATCATCCTCATGTAGTGTAGATTCAAGTTTGTTCACATCATGACCCCCGGGGCAAGGATGGGGTCAAAATGGCCGACCCAAGTTTTACATAGGAATATATAGGAAAAATCTTTAAAAATCTTCTTCTCCAGAACCACTGGGCCAGGAAAGATGAAACTCATGTGGAATCATCCTCAGGTATTGTAGATTCAAGTTTTTCAAATCATGACCCCCGGCCCTGGGGATAGGGTGGGGCCAAAATGGCCGACCCAAGTTTTACATAGGGATATATAGGGAAACCTTTTAAAATCTTCTTTTCAAGTACTTCAAAGCTATGATTAGTGATACCCGGGGTATTTATATGGAATCATCCTCAGGTAGTGTAGATTCTAGTTAGTTCAAATGATGAACGCCTGGAAGGGGGGAGTAAATTCAAGCCCGATGTGCTCAGGTGAGCGCTGTGGCCCCTGGGCCTCTTGTTCATTTTTGTCAGAATTATTTATTTTTTGCAATATTAATCACAATGTAAAGGTTACATGTTTTTTTGAACATCATTTTACAAATATTATATGCGTTAAAGCTAATAAATTATTGCAAATAAATGAATGCTATGAAATAAAGAAATTCAAAAATATGAACAAAAACCATTCCAGACAACATATCTCAATTATTTGATCATTGACCCCATATAATGTTAATACCATGAGAATAAGGGCAACAAAATTAACCTGTTGCTATAAATAATTTAGAGTTCTTATCAGTCAGATTTTTTTAATATTCGATAATAACTGGGGAAAAATATCAATATGACAGAGGAAATTCGGACTGTAATAATTATCAAATTTATGGCCAAAACTCTAATCTTTCTGTTTATGAAGCAGTGCTGTTCAATTGCTTTTATATTTCGTTATCTAAAAAGCTTTGTTACTTGTAATATTTTGTGAGTGAAGAAAATATTGGTCATAGTGTGAAAAATTGAGGTATTTCCCGTGAAATACTCAGGGGCCACTAGCATGAAAAGTAGGTCATTGACCTAGTTATTTGAAATTAAAATTTAACACCAGAATTATAGGTGTACAGTGTGCAATAGGTGGTTTTTAGTTCTTATCAGTGGAATGTTTAGTCCGCTGAGTAAAGGTATACCTTAAATCAATAAATGAAACCTACAATAATACATCTTAAATATCGACTGCAAAGAAGAAGACAGAAACACCTTAAGTTTGACATAAATTGTACAAATTCAAATATTTTTCATGCTCATCATTTTGCTTGGATTGGCTGTTTAACTTAGCCTTTTGAAGAGAGATCTTAGCCTAGAAGCAATAATTCTGAATGTTCATTCAGTTGTTAAACAAAACAAATGATGACATGGTTTAAACTATACCTAAAACAAGTTCCTATCTTTCGTTATATAAGTCAGATTTCCCGCGATGATCGAAAACGAAAGTAGAGATGTGCCACATGGCTTGGTCAATTGAGTGATTTCTATTGACTTTATTGATAAAATTGTCAGCTCCTGTGCTTTTATAGACGATGCCAAACGTTTTCATCTAATTATTAAAAGCTGTATCTCCTTTTTCTTGGCAGTGATGTTGACTAAATTTATCGTAACCAATGTAATTAGTGGTTATCTTTGCTGTTGTCATTGTCAAATTCGTGCTTGAAATCTATGTACACATCGTTAAAAAAAAAAAGCGTTTGTATGCTTCTGAGTCAAATCACGCGATATCTTACGAGATTTTATGAGAGTGGCTTCAAAAATGGATACCCAAGCGAACCAAAAATACTTAGGCGCAACTTTTGTAGAAAAGCGGTAGATTTCTGAATTAAATCGGTAGGCGAGAGATGGAGTGAAAAAGCGGTAGACTCCCGCCTAAATGGTAGAGTTAACATGTATGCCTGCTTTCACCTGAATTTTTTTTAACAGAAAACTACGATCGAAATTATGTAAACAGATTTGAAAAATTTAATTTATTACGAACCCAATGATATATAATACATAGTATAAATGAAATATTTTGACCCTTCTTTGTTTAATTTTAAAATGCACTCCAATTCATCTAAACCGCTCTAAGGGGCAGCCAGGCAAACACTCTAGGGATATGGCCAGTGCGTCAAATCGTGGCATTAAGGGGTAAAGAGTTAAAGAAAGTATACTGTATACTGTAAATTCAGTTTTATTCAAATTATGATCCCCATGGGTTGGGCAGGTCCACAGCATGTGATCAAAGTTTTACATAGAATTATGTAGGAATATTTAGTAAAATATCTTCTCCTCAAGAACAGCAAAGCCAATTTTAGTCATATTAACAAAACAAAAGCACTCTTTGGTACCTAGTTAAGAAGTCAAATCCTGACCAACAGGATAGGGCAAGGCCATAACCGGAAATCAAAACTATGCATAGGAATGTGGGGGTGATATGGTCCATAGGCCTTTTGTTTGTTTATGACTTATGGTCATATCAAGGGTCCAGAAAAGTAAAATTCTTGCTTGTGCTATTACTTTGAAAAAAATTTGAAACTGTGAAAGATAGCATATGGCAAAATGATCACTTGTAATCACAATAAGTAGTAGCTTATTTTGGAAGTCCAGGAGTAGAGATCGACATTAATGGTTGTATGATTGCCCAGGACAAGTAAATTCTCAATTCGGGCAAGTTAAACTATTGATGTACTTGTCCGATCGGGCAAGTGGATATTTCTGATAGAAACCTTTTTAGCTCACCTGAGCCAAAGGCTCAAGTGAGCTTTTCTGATCAAAATTTGTCCGTTGTCTGTCGTCGTCGTCGTTGTTGTCGTTAACTTTTCACATTTTCATCTTCTCAAGAACCACTGGGCCAATTTCAACCAAACTTGCCACAAAGTATCCTTGGGTAAAGGGGATTCAAGTTCGTTCAAATGAAGGGCCACGCCCTTTTCCAAGGGGAGATAATTATGAATTAGAGAAAAAATAATGGCATTGTTAAAAAATCTTCTTCTCAAGAACCACTGGGCCTGGAAAGATGAAACTCATGTGGAATCATCCTCAGGTAGTGTACATTCAAATTTGTACAAATTATGACCCCCAGGGCAAGGGTGGGGCCAAAATGGCCGACCAAAGTTTTACATAGGAAAAATCTTTAAAAATCTTCTTCTCAAGAACCACTGGGCCAGGAAAGATGAAAGTCATGTGGAATCATCCTCAGGTAGTGTAGATTCAAGTTTGTTCAAATCATGACCCCCTGGGCTAGGGTTGGGCCAAAATGGCCGACCAAAGTTTTACATAGGAAAAATCTTTAAAAATCTTCTTCTCAAGAACCACTGGGCCAGGAAAGATGAAACTCATGTGGAATCATCCTCAGGTAGTGTAGATTCAAGTTTGTTCAAATCATGACCCCCGGGGCTAGGGTTGGGCCAAAATGGCCGACCAAATTTGAACATAGGAATATATAGGAAAAATCTTTAAAAATCTTCTTCTCAAGAACCACTGGGTCAGGAAAGATGAAACTCATGTGGAATCATCCTCAGGTAGTGTAGATTCAAATTTGTTCAAATCATGACCCCCGGGGCTAGGATGGGGCCAAAATGGCCGACCAAAGTTGAACATAGGAATATATAGGAAAAATCTTTAAAAATCTTCTTCTCAAGAACCACTGGGCCAGGAAAGATGAAACTCATGTGAAATCATCCTCAGATAGTGTAAATTCAAGTTTGTTCAAATCATCACCCCCCAGGGCTAGGGTGGGGCTAAAATGGCCGACCAAAGTTTTACATAGGGATATATAGGGAAACCTTTTAAAATCTTCTTTTTTAAGTACTTCAAAACCATGATTAGTGATATTTATATGGAATCATCCTTAGGTAGTGTAGATTCTAGTTTGTTCAAATCATGACCCCCTGGGGGTTATAATTTTAAGCCCTCCCCCCCCCCCCTCAGTAAACTCATTTCTGATCTGATTTGTGCTTTTTCCTAGCTGATGTGCTCAGGTGAGTGCTGTGGCCCCTGGGCCTCTTGTTTAAGCTTACATTAGTTCATAAACATCACATTAAACACTTGATTTCTGCAAAAAAAAATGGGACATTGTTTTTGCATTCGGAATCCCTCAGTAGCTACCTTTATTAAGAAATTGGGTTCGTTATTCTGTTTTCTTATGTAGTTTTCAAAAATATCATCTCCGTCTGACAACTAAGTACATTATTATAATGAAATAGATATTATAGTTTCTTTATTCATTCACAGAATATAGAGAACACTAGATATTATAGTTTCTTTATTCATTCACAGAATATAGAGAACACTACTTATTCTTGGTGCATGATGTATCTTGATTCAACACATGGCAACTGTCTTCTTTTAGCATGACCTCAATTTTTTAGGAAAAAAATAAAATATTGAGATAAAAATTGTAAGGAAATAATAAGTTGCACAGCTGTGTGTTTTTTAGAATAGTAAATAACAGGAAATTAACAAATGCAGCATCACCGTCACATCAACATTTTTTCCGGCAGGTAACTTCAAAATAGAAATCAATTTGTCACACTTTAATATTTACAAACAATAAATTAAGATACAGTAACCGCATGGATTTTCTTTTTTAAAAAATTTTGGGAAACCAAGTTTTGCATTTAAGCAAGTCAAAATTATAGTACACTTGCCCAAAGGGCAAGTGATTGTAAAAGTTCATGTCTATCCATGAGGAGGTCTTATTGAACACAGAGATTGGCCAAGACCAAGAAGTCTATAGTGATTCTAAGCATAGCCATGAACACAAAGATTGGTGAAGACCAAGACGTCTGCAGTGATTCTAAGCATAGCCATGAAAACAAAAATTGGTCAGGACCAAGAGGTCTGCAGTGATTCTAAGAATAGCCATGACCACAAAGATTTGTCAGGACCAAGAGGTCTGTAGTGATTCTAAGCATAGCCATGAACAATAAGATTGGTCAAGAGGTCTGAAGTGATTCTAAGCATTAGTCATGAACACAAAGATTGGCTAAGAGGTGTGTAGTGATTCTAAGCACAGCCATGAACACACAGATTGGTCAAGAGGTCTGTAGTGATTCTAAGCATAGCCATGAACAATAAGATTGACCAAGAGGTCTGAAGTGATTCTAAGCATTGCCATGAACACGAAGATTGGCCAAGAGGTCTGCAGTGATTCTTAGCATAGCCATGAACACAAAGATTGGCCAAGAGGTATGTAGTGATTCTAAGCATAGCCATGAACACAAAGAGTGGCTAAGAGTTCTGTAGTGATTCTAAGCATAGCCATGAACGCAAAGATTGACCAAGAGGTCTGTAGTGAATCTAAGTATTAACCATAAACACAAAGATTGGCTAAGAGGTCTGTAGCAATTATAAGCATTGCCATGAACACAAAGATTGGCCAAGAGTTCTGTAGTGATTCTAAGCATAGCCATGAACACAAAGATTGGCCAAGAGGTCTGTAGTGATTCTAAGCATAGCCATGAACACAAAGATTGGTCAGGACCAAGAGGTCTGTAGTGATTCTAAGCAAAGCCATGAACACGAAGATTGGCCAAGAGTTCTGTAGCGATTCTAAGCATAGCCATGAACACAAAGATTGGCCAAGAGGTCTGTAGTGATTCTAAGCATAGCCATAAACACACAGATTGGTCAGGACCAAAAGGTCTGCAGTGATTCTAAGCATAGCCATGAACACAAAGATTGGTCAGGACCAAGAGGTCTGCAGTGATTTTAAGCATAGCCATGAACACAAAGATTAGCTAAGAGGTATGTAGTGATTCTAAGCATAGCCATGAACACACAGATTGGTCAAGAGATCAGTAGTGATTCTAAGCATAGCCATGAACACAAAGATTTGTCAGGACCAAGAGGTCTGTAGTGATTCTAAGCATAGCCATGACGACAAAAGAGGTCTGTAGTGAATCTAAGTATTGCCAAAGTCTAACTCACATGCTGCAGCTAGAAGTTAGAATCTTGGTTTGGGCAGTTAGAATCTTGCCCAAAATTTAATCATGAAAAGAAATGTGACTTGAGTTAATGCTATTATCAACACGTAGGCCTCTTTTTATGTACCATTAAGCTATTACTTGTGTTCTATATGTCCTTTTCACAAATATTTGAATGGTAGAAATGTTAAGATTGCTCTGTTTACTACGTACTCTTACATTATTAGGTATGTATTCTTATAAGATGTTATTTTTTCACAAAGATTTTAGGGCTATTTCTATGGGTCAGGGTCAGGAGGTTCATGCTAGAAAATTAATTGCTCAGTTCATGCATACCGTAAGCTTGTTAACAATTTTGTGTTAATTGCATTTTTGTTCATTTTATTTTTAATTATTATGTTTAATTTTCCTTTTGCCCTGTTGGATACGCAAGGGATTTTTTTATACTGTAAATGTATTATATTTGGCGTGTACGATATTTGCCGGAAATTGATTTTTGAACAGGTTGGCGTAGATTTGATTTAGCGCATTTCTTCATGTTCTTATTTATGAGTATATGTGCAAGACATTTAGCGCTGTACTTGAGTTAGCAGACGTTTCTTTGCGCCAAAGGCGCTAAAAAGAATACACAGCCAAATGTAATAAGTTCACAGTATGTTGTAATTACCTATAGATGGTCTGATTTCAATTGAACTTGGTTCACAAGTATGTAAAATAATTTCAATTAAAATTTTATCTAGGAGACATTTGTACATATAATATGATTTCTAAGACTGCATATTGATAACTAAAAAGGAAAATTTTGTAAAATTCCTTTAGAATTTATCCCTTCTACATAGTTTTGTCTGCTTTTAGTAAAACTTGGTATATCAAATAACTTAACAAAGCTATATAATTCAGTAGATACAATTTTGATTTTTAAAAGAAACTACTCTGCGATGGATACTAAAATAAATAAGACCATTTCCTGTTTTTATGTGACCTTCAAGTAAAAGATCATACTTTTAACATTAATGTATGTTTTTCAGGGTGGATGGGCATTATTACAGAACTGTCATTTAGGTCTGGATTACATGAATGAACTGTTAGATACAGTAACCGATACACCACAAGTCAATGATGCGTTCCGGGTGTGGATAACAACTGAAGAACATGCTGGATTTCCAATCAGTCTTCTACAGGTTTATACCCATGACTCAACCACAATAATATATTTTTATCATGAAAACTATTTTCAATCACACAAGATTATTATTATAAGATTATTCATCAATAGCCAATGAAACTTTTGTGTCTCTTTTAAATTTGATAATATTTCTGAAAAACAAGGTTTCATGAAAATGTGTTGATCTACAGTACTTGACTGGCTAAGAACCAACAACAAAAACATGAATGAAGATGACATTTTTGATGACATCTTTATTTATATTTTTTTTTGGTCAACTTCAGACATCCATTAAATTCACAAATGAACCACCCCAAGGAATCAAGGCAGGATTGAAGAGAACTTATGCTGGAATTACTCAAGACTTTCTTGATGTTAGCAACATGGTTCAGTGGAGACCTATGCTCTTTGCAGTGTCCTTTCTCCACACAGTCGTTCAGGTTTGTTTTGAAATGAAAATAAATATTTCAGTGAGATGTAGATATTTTAGAATTTAAGAAATAGTGAGTATCAACTGTAACATTTTTTTTAGGAAAGAAGAAAGTTTGGCCCTCTAGGTTGGAATATTCCGTATGAGTTTAACTCTTCAGACTGGACAGCCAGTGTACAGTTTGTACAGAATCATCTGGATGATCTGGATGTCAAAAGGGTAAGGTTCTATTTCACATCCAATGTCAGCAAATTATAGAACTGATTTCTCCAAGTTCCAATTTTACAAGCATTTGTTATGTCTTTCCTCCAAAGGGGAGACATTGTTTTTGTCTTTTTTTTTGTATTTATTTTTGTTTGTTTGTTTTTTTTTGAATTTAGGGAATATCTTGGACAACAGTTCGCTACATGCTTGGTGAAGTGCAGTATGGAGGGAGAGTTACAGATGATTATGACAAGAGACTTCTTAATACATTCGCAAGAGTAAGATACCTAATATCTAGATAATTATTACTTTTGAAACACACTATGTATGTGTTTGTGTTTACATGTACTTTTATATCTGATTCTATATGCTAAAGGTATTTACACTAGATATTAATTGATTTTAAATATGGTATTGGAGGGACTTTGAAAAATATAAACAAGCACACTAATTTTAAGGATGGAAACTTCTCTTAGTTATGGAGGCCTTTCAACATTTTAGTCAAATAATTTTATACTTATCTTATATTTCCAATTATTTCCTTATTATTAATTTTGTGATTGGTATGAGTAATTATGGGAATAAAATCCAGAGACTTTGAATAAAGGGGGGGGGGGATATACTGACCTACACTTGTAGCTAACAATCTTTATTTCTAAGACCTTGAAAAATAGCTAATACCATAGGCTCTTTTGATTTTCTTTTTAGCTCTTCTGAGCCAAAGGCTCAAAGAGCTAATGCTATGGCCATTTGTGCGGTGTGCGTCGTGCGGTGTGCGTTAACTTTTCAGAATATGGGCCATAACTCAAGAACCCCTTGGCCAATCATTGTCAAATTTGTTACAGGGTATCCATGGCCCAAGGGCTACCATTTATACTAAAACTAGGGTTGGGACCCTAAAACAAGGGGAGATAATCAGGAAAATAGAACCAAAAGTACTGGTTGCTAAAAAATCTTCTCCAGAACCACCAGGCAGATTTTCACCAAACTTACATACAAGGTTCAGGATATGTTGAAGATTAAAAATTGTTCAAGGCATGACCCTGGGGCAAAGGGCGTGGTCTCAAGGTCACTTCAAAGTTAACCAAAATTTACACATAATAAAAACGTTGATATTTTGCTTACTATAAAGACTAGGATCATAAAATCTTGTAAGTTGATGCATCTAAGGACTTCACATCATGTTAACACAAAAGTAGGTCATGGTGACCTATTTTTTAAATTTTACGGGCTTTTGTTTTCAAATTGATTTGGATGCATATTTTGGACACTTTAAGGCCTATGATCATCAAACTTTGTCAGTTGATGCATCTTGGATCCTTAAACAAGGTCAACTTAAAAGTAGGTCACTGTAACCTACTTTTTGAATTTTATGGCTCATCTTTTCTAAAACATTTCATCCCATTATTTCAGATACTGAGAGGTTTAGATTCATCAAACCTTGTAAGTTGATGCATCTTGGGGCCTTAAAACATATTTATAAAAAAGTAGGTCACTGTGACCTACTTTTTGAATTTTGCAGGCATTTGTTCTCAAATTGTTTAAAAGGCATATTTTGAATACTTTCAGACCTATGATCATCAAACTTTGTCAGTTGATGCATCTTGGGTCTTCGGAAAATGTCAACTAAAAAGTAGGTCACGGTGACCTACTTTTGACATTTTATGCCTATATTTCAGTATCTTAGTACTTTTTGGCTTATAATCATCAAACTTTGTCAGTTGATGCAACTTAGGTTTTCGGAGAATGTCGACCAAAAAGTAAGTCACTGTGACCTACTTTTGACATTTTATGGCTGTATTTCAGTATCTTAGGTACTTTTTGGCTTAGAATCAGCTAACTTTGTCAGTTGATACAACTTGGGTTTTCGAAACCTGTCGACCAAAAAATAGGTCACTGTGACCTAGTTTTGAATTTTTATGGCTATATTTAAGTATCCCGGGTACTTATTGGCCTAGAATTGTCAAACGTTGTCAGTTTAGGCATCTTGGGTTTTCGGAGAAGGTCGACCAAAAAGTAGGTCACAATGACCTACTTTTGAGTATCTCAGGTACTTATTGGCCTAGAATCATCAAACATTGTCAGTTGATACATCTTGGGTCCTCGGAAAATGTTGACCAAAAAGTAGGTCATGATGACCTACTTTTGACATTTTATAGCTATATTTAAGTATTTTAGGTACTTTTTGGCTTAGAACTATCAAAACTTTGTCATTTGATGCAACATGGTTTTTTGAAGAATGTCAACCAAAAAGTAGGTCACTGTGACCTAGTTTTGACATTTTATCGCTATATCATAGGTACTCTTTGGCTAAGAATTATCAAACATTGTCAGTTGAGGCATCTTTGGTTTTCAGAGAATGTCGACCAAAAAGTACTTCACAATGACCTACTTTTAATTATCTCAGATACTTATTGGCTTAGAATCGTCAAACATTGTCAGTTGATGCATTTGGGTCCTTGGAAAATGTTGACCAAAAAGTAAGTCACGGTGACCTATTTTTGACATTTTATGGCTTTATGTAAATATCTCTGGTACTAACTGGCTTAGAATCATCAAACTCTGATAGTTGATGCATCTTTGGTCCTCGGGGAATGTCAACCATAAGAGGGTCACAGTGATCTACTTTAATATGTGAGGTACTTATTCAATAGAACCATCAATCTTTGTCAATTAATGCATCTTGAGTCCTCAGAAAGTTTCAAATCAAAAAGTAGGTCACCATGTCCTACTTATGGTATTTTATAGCTATACTGAAATATCATCCTCAGTCCTGACAGGCAAAGAATCATCAAACTTTGTCAGTTCATGCATCTTAGGATACTCGGAGTAAGAGCTAGCTTCAAATAGAAGTGATAGATTATACAATTTATCAGAAGAGCGATTCAAGGCCCTTGGGCCTCTTGTTTACTTGACTGCCGTCACGAGAAAAGGGCCCTTAAGGTCAAATTTTCACAAATTGACTTTTTGGTAAATTTTGATAGCCGGACTCTTTCTGAATGCAAATATACATAAATTTTGAAAATATCTCACTTTTTCAGTATTTTATGAGCATTTTAGTGAAGCGCTCCAAAAAAAAAAAAAAAATTTGGCGTTAATCACTGAAAACGTAATGATGTCGCCTGCGTCTAAATCAATTTTCAAAAAATCTTAAAATTACATGTTATTTAAATAACCTCAATCGTTTTGAGAATTAAAAATTTGAGAAAGTATTTAATTTTTTTCTTCCAAGCGACTAGTATGTAACTATTCTTAAGGGATTTCGTATGTTAATGACTATTTTCATGCTAATTTTAGAGCAGATCTAGTAATTTCGTAAAAGGAGGGGGGTCTAGTCAGAATCTAGGAATGGTTTATAACATAATCAGTAGGAAAACTAGATACGATCTCGTTGCGAGCAACGAGAGGTCTTCCGTCCCATTCAGAAAAAAAAACCTCGTAAAATTAAGCTGAAAAGTGATTCAAAATTTTGGTCACAAGGAGGATTGAACTCGGGTCGCCAACGTGAATGCACTTTTTTTTCTCTTTTATCGCTAACGCGCATACCATTATGCTATAATTTGGAGCACTGCTCTAAATATACTTTTGTATACTTTTGCAACAGTACATTTGTCTAAGAATTATAAAAGGCGGACCACTATTCATAATTTCGCGCTAAACGCCACGAGTAAATGTTCGTGCCTTTTCTTTTGATCTATGAAATAGGTGTGATAGCTTCAATGAAATTAAATAAATAAAACGTTCTTATAGCCTTTATTTTATTTCGACGTTAAGAAAGTATATTTAACACATTGTACACATTACATATCGTATCTAGCCCAGTTACACTAAAGCAGTGAAACGGAAATTAAGTTTCAAGATTGACACTCAATTGCAACGTACTACTACGTGAAAGTCCAGGTAATTTTTCACATTTCATGTATCCTTATGTCAGAATGGTTCAATCAAACGCTCAGCTGCCTCCATAAACCCCTACTCGCGAAATGGCGGAGTAGACAGAGACAGCCGCCATCTTGGGCCCGCTTCAGATTTTCAAATATTAATATCTAGAGTTCAGATTAACCAATACTAAAACAACTTATATAGTAAGCATCAATGGAAAGGTCACTATTAATATTCCAAAAATAAATGAAAAATATTGAAGAACAAAAAAGTTAGAAAATGCACTTTTTTAAATTTGCATCTCCTAATGACAAGAAGTATTGACGACGAACGAAAGGTCACGTCCTGGATAGTGAATATCACGATCTATAATCCCTGAAAGTTTCATGTTGATATCTTCTACCGTTCTTGAGATTAACCGTAGACAAAATGTCATTTTAAATTCAGAAAATGTCCCGTAACTTGGCACCAGAAGAGAATTTTCAAAAAATGTCTCGGAAAAAATAACTTCAGATAACAACACATAATTTCTGTAAATTTCATGAAAATCCACCCAGTAGTCTTCAAGAAATCGCGTGCACAAAATTTAGTGTACGGAAAAATAATAATAATAATAATAATAATAAGAAACAATAGAATCACTATAAGGTCTTCCGTGAAGACGGAAGACCTTAATAATATTTGTTTTAAGTCATACAAATTATTCATTTTATATAAAATAATCTAATTCAATTTATAAAATATATAAAGCACTTAATATAACACTTAAAGATTAAAAGAAATATATATAGAGAGAGAGAATCCCATGCAGAAGGACACCGCGCGCAAAATGGGGCACCCCTCGCAAAAAGCACATCGATCCCGATATTAAAAAAATCTTATGAGACAACATTCGCTCACCAACACACATAGGTAACTTTATTCCCTATAACTCTTACGATAAAAAAAACACCATGCATTTTCTGTATCACCGGAAAATTCAATTGAGAAATAGATTCAGATATGCCAAGATATATAAAACTTGCTTTTAAAAATGTTTATTCCTTTTATATTTTCATTCCTAATTTTTCTCTCTGTGATAACTCTTTGAAAGTTAGCGGAGTTAATTTCTTGATAATTCTATCGGAACGTAAATTAGGCAGGTCAGTAGGCCAGGAGCTAAGGAGGCCTAATATGCATGCAAATCTCGTGCGCATCTGTCTCTGAGTCTGACGCTAAGGAGACCAAACATGCATGAAAATCTCGTGCGGCTGCCGTTGTGTTTGACGTCAGTGGGCGAGGAATCCTCGTGTAATTCAAATTTATGTCTACACGTTTAAAGTCTAAATCTAAATTTTATTTCACAATGAAATGGAAATATAAGGAATCACTGTCTAGTTAGTATAGTATGCCAGGGCATCAACAATAGTGGGAAACATGGGATAATTTGCATAACGGGCATCTAAATTTTATTTCACAATGAATGGAAATATAAGGAATCACTGTCTAGTTAGTATAGTATGCCAGGGACATCAACAATAGTGGGAAATATGGGATAATTTATGCATAACGGGCTTCGCCCGTTATGCAAATTATCCCATGTTTCCCACTATTGTTGATGCCCTGGCATACTATACTAACTAGACAGTGATTCCTTAAATAAACATTCGTGAAAAAATATATACGTTCCCTTCTTCCATGCAAGCGGATTTTAAATTTTTTACGTTTTTGAATATTTTATTTAAAAATGTTTAAAGGTCTAAGTTTCCATTGTTTATACAATTCATTTTCTTCGCCTGTTGTAAATATGGAGTACAAACATAGTGAATAGGCAAATAAACGTACCGTATTTGGCCGAGTATAATACGCATTGATGTAAAATATGCACCCCCCTTTTTATGTCTGGAACTGGGGGAAAAAACGCAGTTCGGATGTATTATACGCAACAGAAAATTTTACCAAACGATGTTCTGAACTTTGAAAATCGCTGTAATTTGTATGAAAATCGGCACGAAGATTAAGCGTCAAAAATTTACAGAACACACTTTTTTTTGAAAAACATTTATAATTTCTCTTAATCCTAAATTTCTATACTGCGGCAATCTGGAGAAAATTATTTACTCCTTTATTTCAACAAAGCACAAGATAATGTTGCGTAAAGGTGTTAACAGAATTTATTTTTTAAGCATACGGTGATTTTGAAATAATAAGTGGCCATATAATTCTTTGGTGAAATAATTTTATATCAACAAAGCATGAGATATTGTTGCAAGTTTAAACAGTTGTCATATTTAATTTTGGTTCGAGGTAATCATGCTGAAAAAAGAAATTGAAACATCAAAGTATTTTAAAAATTAAGTAGACTACGATTTTCCTCTTCTGAATCGTCGCGGATATTTTATTTTCTACAGAGCACGAATAAATGATAACACTTAAGTTTTAGCTTACTTCATATTTAATCTGTTAAATCTCAATTATTTAAACAAGGGATCGATAAGTATAAGATAAGGTAAAATTACATTTAACAAGTGTTTAATTGTTTAATGTGTCATAACCAACACACGCTCACACATACGAAAGGTTACAAACCGACCCCCGCTTTAACCAAAGCAATTAAGGACAGTGAAAATAATCATCGCTATAACTGTAGAAACATTGCTTTGGAGTCGGTAGACAAGTAATTGCCCGGAGGGGTGTAACGGGTGTTGAGAGATAATTATCAAGTGACCAGCGCACGTGTGTCACGACATTAGCTTCCTTTCATTGGGACGTATAAAGGGGTGTTTGTGTTGCAGTGAATTTTCACTGAGTTATTTAAAAACTAAAATAAAAATTTTATTTTATTGTATATCATTAAAAAATGACATTACTTTGTCAGGCAGATAAAGTGCATATGTACTATGATTACGGAAGCACGTGACAAAGGAATGTGTTAACGTCTTAAAATAGCATCGGTAATGGCGGCCTACACGGAGACGATAAACATGGAGCTCAAATTATTTTAACTTGCTTTTTCATGTCATTTTAGTTTCAAAATATTATGAAAGTGTTATTTTTAACAAGCATACCTTCCAACAATAACTTTCAGAAGTTTAAAAATGACAATAAACAAAAGAAGTTGTATATGTCTCTTGGTAATACTACGGTATGTACGTATGATAGCGGTGTTTCACCTGAAAGAAAAACTTATCAAAATCCCATTGTGATGTAAAATATGCATCCCTTTCTCACAGAAATTTATTTTAGGAAAAAAGTGCGTATTGTATTCCCCCAAATACGGTACCTTAAATTGAAACTTTCTTTGAATTTATACCTCAAATTGAAACCGTCTTTTAACTTCTTATTTTTTAAAAAAGTAAATCACAATTAAAATCGGTTACAAATATTTCTGCACATTAATCCTTTTTTTTTTGTGGCACCTGTACCCTTTTTCACTTGAACACAACATTTGTATATTTCTTAGAAGGATCGGTACTATGATCTCAAAAAAATGGGAGCAGCTATATTTTTTTCAGTTGTGGGCACTTTCAACCACCAAATTAATATTTTCCTTGACAAGCAAAATCTATTCATCTATTCATTTTCCTCCATGACAATGGCTTATTTACTTGATACCTAATAAGCTTTTCACATTTCGATACGATTTTCTTATCCAATAATGAACTATTACGTCCAACATACGTTAATGCTTTTTGTATAAGGCGATGCTGTTAATTAAGTAATAATATACCGCTCTAATCTGACTCTCTTTCGCAGAAAATATTTAGGCAAACCATTTTTACACTAGTTATTACTTCAGAACATACCAAACATATCAAAATCAAAAAACGTTTGACTCGTAACTTCGCCTGTCCCCACACAACTCGTTTGAAAAAGAGGGGGAGGGTTCAGCCTGGAAAAAAAAATTTACTTTAAAAACTACTCAACCAAAAAAAAAGGGGGGGGGGGGGGGGTGGGTGTCGAAACTCGAATCCAATTTCGCCGTTTGGGAAGGGGGGGGGGGGGGGTAGTTCAGTCTTCTTTCAGTATCAAATTTTCTTAATCAAACATAATACACTGCATTATTCTTTTGCCCTATAGTGCACGAATTTGACTATGCTGCAACAAAAAGTGTTTATGTATGTGTGTGTGGAGGTTGGGGGGAGGGGGGACTTTCAATTTAAACCCCCAGTGTTTTCAATAAGAGCCGGCAACCGGCAAAATTAACCGTCTATACGAGAAATTTTGCCGGCTATGAAATTTCCGTCATAAGAATTTTTCCGGTGCTGATACGTGAAATCCATAGATTTTCCTTTACCGCAACTATTTCCATGATCTAGAGTAGCTTCCCTTGATTGCGCTCTTTTTTCAAGGAAGTTTGATTAGATCGATAGTGTCATGTAATGGTGTCGCGGACAACGAATATTTGAGCGAAGTCGTGGAGAAACGTGCTGCTGCTGTAACACATGCGTTTGAGATCACATACGTTAAGAGGTATAAAAATGGTCCCTTCCGAAAAGATTTGTTTGTGTTTTATAATTGTCTATTGAAAATTGATTGTGCGGCAGCCTCAATATTACGTGAGGGGTTCCCCGGTGATTAAGACCTTACGAAAAAATGTATGAATTCTTACAGGATTTCCACAAAGTCTCAAAATCTCATATGTTAAGCCAAGGCGTAATCATTACGAATAAAAGTCTTAATATTTTTATCTTGACTCAGACGTAGAAATTCTTACAAAATTTCCTCCAACTGAAAATGCGAAATTTCATTCTCATTTATTCGTGCAAGATCTCTTGAAATACAGGAAAAGTATATCCCTTTCTCATTTGGAAATGTTTTAATGACTAGTATTTTGTATCCAATTCCATTTTCTTAATTTTTTTGTTCTGACAATCTGTACAAAATCGTCAAAAAAAATAAATCAATTTAAAGATTATTTTATGAAAAGTCTCAATATTGCAGAATTTTTCCATTTTTGGAGGGTACTGTTCATCACCAAAGTGTTTTGAAAATCTTAAATTTTTAGCTTAATAATTTTTTTAAAAATTTTGAATAAAAGTCCTAGCCAATTTATGTGAAAAGGACTAATTTTGTAGAATTTCCAGTATAATGTTTTACCACAGACAATTGTCTGTTCTAGAATTTAATACATGTTGTCTATATGTTTTTATATACACTTAGTTTTCAGAAGAAAAAATTAAGTCTTTCATAAATCTGTCAAACAAATCTGTGAAAAGGTAAAAATTTGTTTTCTACAGACCCTGAGACGTGCTACTACCCCAAAAAAGCGTGTGGCTTTCGTGCGCTTTCCGTTTCGTGCAAACCGTGTAGCGTTTCGTGTAAAACGTGCAGCGTTTCGTGCAAACCGTGTAGCGTTTCGTGTAAACCGTGCAGCGTTTCGTGTAAGCTCCAAAGCGTTTCGTGCAAACCGTGTAGCGAGCGTGCGAAAAGCGTGTGAGAAACGTGCAACTTTCGTGTTAGAACCGTGTGAGAAACGTGCGACTTTCGTGCAAGAATCGTGTAAGATTCATTCGGAAGTCGTTTCATTTTAAATATGGCTATCGATGGGTCAGGATGTAAAATTCTATTAGTATTTTATTTTTGAATTAGTTATGCTTGTGATATTATAGGAGTAAAAACCAAAAAAAAAAAAAAAAAGGAACAACAAAATGATATGAAACGGTAATGTATAATTTATATTTGTTTGAATTCTTTTCCTTCTATAGAAAATGTGTTCAAATAAATCAACTTTGTACAACAATTTTAAGGGCATTGAATTCAATATACTACATGCATCAACGCGATCGTGGCTTCTTAAATATTTTTTTCTCAAAGAAAGAAAGAAATACCGGAATTTTTTTTTTAATTTAACGCAAAAATATATCAGGACTCCGCTTTTCTCTTTACATTTGAAACGATGTGTCATTCAATATATTTTAATACATAAAACTTGTTGCTCATTATTGTCAAATAAATGGGTTTTATAATTTCAAATCACATGCACTGACGACCACATCTTTATAAACGAGGGGGGGGGGGGGGTGTTAAATTAAATTACTAGTACAGTCTTTCATTTTTTGTTGTAACTTTCGATCTAATGTTATTTTAGGTAAATGCATAATTTTTTATTCTTTTTTAAATCCTTTGTTAAACGTGTGCGCAGATACACCCCTTAAAAATGTATTGGAATCTTCTTTCCGCCTTTCAACTGTGATCAAGGTCATTTACAACAGCGATCACGGGCTTCGAGTGCATGCCAACTGAAAACTTGTTTTGCTATATGTACATGTTGAGTTCACGGCTTAATGACACCTGAAAATTACGACTGGATTTTTTTTTTTATAAAATGGTTCTATAAATACTTAATGGGTACAACTTTTAAATCAGCGGATTTCATCTTTTATTTGTAAATCAGAATTTCTAGCCGTAAACAGTAAAATAAACAGAACTGATTTGGTAGTCTTTTCATGAATATCATGTAAGAAAAGCTTAGGAGTAAATCATGAATAATTGTATATTATTTGTTTCATAAATCACGCACTTTTTATTTCATCTAAGATATTTCAGTTTTCTTGTAAAATACCTGAATGCCGGTGTAAAGATCGATCTATATTGTATGTAAAATGCATAGTCAAATGCCGCGACTATTAATAAATGTACACATATATACATACGTTTAGTCCTGTTTTGAAATGAAGGATTTTACAGTATAATGGGTATACTGATGTTATTTGATAAGCTCCATGTAAAAAGAGAAAGAGAATAGAATAGATTAATAGATCACTTTACACACACCCCCTTTACCGGTTTCCCTCCTATTATTTATGCTTGCGTAAAATAAAAAAAAAATCTGTAAAAATGTATCAATAATCGTTAGTAGAGTATGTAGGCAAATTTTATTGATAATTTAAAATCAAAATCACAAAAAATAATCCGCCTACGGAAATCAAACACAATATAATCAATATTATTAAAAATCAATGAGTTTATATTCCTGCGGTAAGAAATCGAATTTGTGTTTAATTTATTAAATCAATTTATTAAACTACACTCGTAAAAATATTACATTGAAATGAATGACTAATACATGTATATAGAAGTTGTATTTTATAAAACAGTCAATCATGATATCGGCATTTCGTTTTTAAACAGTTGGATAAATAAATAAATAAATTCGAATTGACAATTATTTATCAATTAATTACAACTGACAGAGTATTAAATGTTTCTATCGGTTTATATAATACGAGTGTACTAAATTTAATTTAAACAGCTGCTTAATGTGGCTTTGAGAAAGATTTTCATTGAATTAATGATAAAGCGGTAAAAATGCCTGAGATATTCCGAGTAGAAAAATCCAAACCGAGGCCAAAACGTGCGAGAATCGTGCACAATCGTGTGAGAAACGTGTACAAAGCGTTTCGTGCAGCCTTTCGTGCAAAGCGTTTCGTGTAAACCGTGTAGCGTTTCGTGCAAACCGTTTAGCGTTTCGTGTAAACCGTGCAGCGTTTCGTGCAAACCGTGTAGTGTTCGTGTACCGTTCGTGCAGCGAGCGTGTGGGGTAGTAGCACGTCTCAGGGTCTGTAGTTGGCTTTTAGGTAAAATTTAATAATTGATAGTGACAGGAATGTGAAAAAATGGTACTTTTTTAATGGCCTTAGATGTAAGAAAAATGAGTCCAAAATGCTGATTTTCGTTTTCGGACGGGGGGCTTCGCCCCCCTGGGCCCCCTACCAGGGCTCTGCCCTGGACCCGCTGGGGGCCTAAGGTGGCCCCCCAGACCCCTCGCCGATACTGGTTTCCTGCTATTCCATCTATTTTTCCTTCTATTGAAAATCTTATTGAAACCACTGACCCCACCCTCGTTGCTACTTTCGTGCGACTGTAATGGGCAATATTTTCTTTAAAAGAAAAAAAGAATTGTGCTTGTTTATTAATTAATTTCCATAGAGTCATGTAATGATTATGATATAAAGTCTTATCTCGATTTCAACGAAACTAAGAAATTAATATAGAGATATGCGGGGTATTTTGATACATGTATCAGAGTTGCAGATTTCAACGCAAATTGTGACTTATTTATTTCATATCCTGAATTCAATAGTCAGTGCAGGGGCGTAGCAACAGGGGGGGCCAGGGGGGGAGGGGCTTGCCCCCCACTTTTTTTCCCAACCTTACTTATACTATAGGAAAAGTTAATAGAAAGCCTGGTTGGCCCCCCCACTTTTACCGAAAATGTAGTATTAGAATTGGTACTGAAAGTAGTTTACACTGAGAAAAAGTTTACCTACCCCCCCCTCCCACGAAAAATAGGATTTTCGACTTTGGGCATTTTTTTCCTTTTTTTTTTTTATTTTTTTTTTTATTTTTTTTTTTGCTTGTAAACTTTTTCAGGTAAGTAAAAAAAAATTTTTTCTCTGGCTGGCCCCCCCACTTTCAAAAACGATGCTACGCGCCTGCAGTGATATATATTTCACACTCATTAAAGTTTTTAAAGATTTTAAACATTTTCATAACTTTTGGAAATAACACCCATTATATAAATATTGCATGTAGTTGAGTGTAACATTGAAAAATTTCACCCCAAGAAAACCATTGTCAACCGAGGCGCATTTCACCCCAAGAAAAACATTGTCAACCAAGGCGCAATGGTTTTCGAGGGGTGAAAATTTTCAAAGTTACACTTAACTACATGCTATATTTATTATATTATACTGAATTTTATACAAATACATATAACAGTAAACAGTGCGCCTAAATTCTGCGCAGTCGCTATTTTTACGAATATCACCCGTCGTCAAGTAATGTTGACTGTTGCTAGGCTGGAGGGCGTGGCTTCATTATTCAGCGGGCAATAGTGTTTTTTAACAGATGTTTCTCGATAAATCAGATTCAACTAATTTATATGGAAGTATAATATAACAATTTTATGGCACGCCAAATTCACAAAAATGAGCTAAACCTAGTTTCACAATTGATAAACTAGGTTTATCGACTGTAAAGTATAGTTTACAAACCGTAAACTATAGTTAACGATTCGTTAAGTATAGTTTTCATCTGTAAAACTATATTTAACGGTTGTTAACTATAGTTTACGAATGCTAATCTAAGTTTATCTGTCTGAAATAAAACGTTAACTATAGATTTTGCTGATAAACATAGATTCACGTCTGTAAACTATAATTTACGATCGATAACTATAGTGAAGAGTTGTAAACCATAGTTTACAAATCGTGAAACTGTATTTATCAGATAATCTATGTTTTGCGATCGCAAATGATTGTTTTTGGTGTTAAGTATAATTAATGGTTGTGAAACATAGATTATCACGTTAACTATGGTTTACAAATGCAAAATATAGATTAACGTTGTTAACTATAGTTAACAGTCCGTAAACTATAGTTTACAACCGATAAACCTAGTTTATCGACTGTGAAACTATGATCAGCTCATTTTTGTGAATTTGGCGTGCTTAACATGGTTTCACAATTGATAAACTAGGTTTATCGACTGTAAACTATGGTTTATAAATTGTGAACTATAGTTTACAATTCGTTAAGTATAGTTTTCATTAGTAAAACTATATTTAACGGTTGTTAACTATAGTTTACGAATGCTAATCTAAGTTTATCTGTCTGTAATAAAACGTTAACTATAGATTTTGCTGATAAACATAGATTCACGTGTGGGTCCTTCTCAGGTTTTAGGAAATTTTATTTTGAATTTGAAATGGTCATGAAATTTCTTAATTTTCATTGTAAACACTTCAGGAAAGCTTAAATTTTAAGAGAATGAAAAGGAAAAGATAGTTGTTAGCATATTTTATTAATTATACATCTTTTAAATTAAGTGACTAAAAAGTGATGCCTGTTACATTGACATTCAATTTCTTCCATTTTTGTTTATTTACAGACTTTTTCACAGTCACAATCATGTTTTCACAAAGCAAATTTCTTTCTCAAACAATAAACTAAAAATTTTAAAGGAAAGAAATTGCCATTTTGTTTATTTGCTGGTTTAAAAAAAGTGATGGATATTACTGATAAAGAGGACAATATTTTTAATTTTTGTTTCACATAGCACAAAGATGTAAGACAAAAATTAAATAATATTTATTAGGTCTTTAATTAATTTTCTTATTCTCTATACATAGTTGAAATAATAAATATTATGCATTAATCAGAACTTTGTATGTTTGGAAATTACTCTTGACACTTTGACAATTATCATCTTTTGTGATGTCTATTACTTGAACACTTTGACAATTTTCAATTTGCTGTCTTGTATATATGAATAAATGCTTTAATAAAGGAAAATATGAAATATCAGTAAAGGGCAAATAAACAAAAGCAAACAAATGTTCAACTGTTTTTATTTTTAATTCTTTAAAATCAATTAAATGTTCAACTTTTTTTTTATTTCTTCCTTCATCACAAACCTGAAATATAAAAAAAGTTTCAAATTGTAAACTTCAATGATCAATTCAAGAGGATAAAAAGGAAATATGTAATATATTTTATTTTATGATGTGTATTTACACACAATTTAGTAAACTTATTTTCACTTACCATTAAACAGATAGTAAAACCTAGAATTTGAACATCTGGTGGGTCAATGGTCCGTGTGGAATGTCTCCTTCTGTCCACAAATTCTTTCCCTTTTTAGAGAAGAAAAGAACGAAGGGCCATTCTTGAACCTAAATTGTGAAAATGTTGATTAATATGTGTTTACATGATATATGAAATGAATTGTAAACTGCAACGATCTACAATTCAGCACTTTTGAAAAAAAAATTGATTTTTTAATATTTTACCACTCTGTAAAATATTTGCATAAGAACAGCAAATTATTTGTTTATGTGTTACATTTTTCAATGTAGTATAACCTTTATTGGACCTTTTGCATGCAAAACAAAAAAAAAATATGTAGAATAAAACAACAACAAATAAACAGCTTTGAACAAAAAAAAAAAAAAAGAATGAATAGTATCAATTTTTTTTTAAGGTCAAAAGAATAAAATAAAGCTAACAAGTTTCAGAACAGGAATGGACTTATTTACCACAGCAGGCAAAGAACTTAAACCATGGTCAATCAGAACATATTGTCCAGGATTGTAACTAGAAGAAATATGATTTCAAATTCATATCACAGATGATATTATTATGATTCTGAGCAATGCCCATTTAAAGCAAGTATGACAGTATTTAAACAAGATTATTTTAGCACCTTTTCTTCAATTTATTCTCCTGGACAGGGAGGACAGGTTCCTCAACATCAAGGAGGGCAGGTTCCTTGACAACATCAGGCATACATTCCTTATCAATGTGTTCCTGGTCAGGGAGGATAGGTTCCTCAACATCAGGCATATGTTCCTTATCAATGTGTTCCTGGTCAGGGAGGATAGGTTCCTCAACATCAGGCATATGTTCCTTATCAATGTGTTCCTGGTCAAGGAGGATAGGTTCCTCAACATCAGGCATATGTTCCTTATCAATGTGTTCCTGGTCAAGGAGGATAGGTTCCTCAACATCAGGCATATGTTCCTTATCAATGTGTTCCTGGTCAAGGAGGATAGGTTCCTCAACATCAGGCATATGTTCCTTATCAATGTGTTCCTGGTCAAGGAGGATAGGTTCCTCAACATCAGGCATATGTTCCTTATCAATGTGTTCCTGGTCAGGGAGGATAGGTTCCTCAACATCAGGCATATGTTCCTGATCCGTGTGTTCCTGAATAGGGAGGACAGGTTCCTCAATAACAGGCAAACATTCCTGATCCATGTGTTCCTGAATAGGGAGGATAGGTTCCTTAGCAAAAGGAATATGTTTCTGATCCATGTGTTCCTGGTCAGGGAGGACAGGTTCCTCAACATCAGGGAGGACAGGTTCCTCAGCATCAGGAATATGTCCCTGATCCATGTGTTCCTGGTCAGGGAGGACTGGTTCCTCAACATCAGGGAGGACAGGTTCCTCAGCATCAGGAATATGTCCCTGATCCATGTGTTCCTGGTCAGGGAGGACTGGTTCCTCAATATCAGGGAGGACAGGTTCCTCAGTATCAGGAATATGTTTCTGATCTATGTGTTCCTTAAGAGGGAAGACAGGTTCCTCACCATATGGAATATGTTCCTGATCCATGTGTTCCTGGTCAGGGAGGACAGGTTTCTCAACATAAGGAGGGACGGGTTCATCAACAGTCATATGTTCTTGATCCATGTGTTCCTGAACAGGAAGGACAGGTTCCTCAACATCAAGAAGGACAGCTTCCTCAACATAAGGCATTTGTTCAGACAGTTCCTGATCCTTTTGTTCCTGGACAGCAAGGAGAGGAATATATTCCTGTATAACTAGAGGGGTAGGTTCATTCATGAAGACAGGAGATATAGAGCCCTCATCCTGAAAACAAGACAAAACATTGCACATCAAAATTGAATATTAAGCTAGTTTTCTTGGCAATACAAGAAACTATTTGTTTTAATAAGCAAATGAGTTTGAATTAAACAAACTGGCCAACTTAACACCTCTAATGTCACCAAATCAGCTGGAAATGTACCTTGTCAAGAGCAGCAATTATGGCTGAAAGTCCCGAGATATTTTGCAAAATATCCTTCTCACTGTCATGTACATAATCACTACAAAATAAATCCAGTTTGTAGCTAAATCCTTGACACAAGAGCTGAAAACTATATGAATAATATTGAAATGAGCAAAGCAGAGGCTGAAAAGTACAAGTTTCTCTGCTAAAAGAACTATCGTACCTGTCTTGTTGCATCAGAGCTCTACTGATGGGACTTGACTTGACTGAAAAATTGTCCGAAACATCAGAATCTAAGGTAAATACAAGATACATGTATGAAACACTCAGCTTATAGTTCAATTGTATAGCTAAGAAAAGTCAATATGTAAATTGCTAACTCACCTTCTACAAAGCATTCTTCACTTTCTGAACTATTCCTTCTTCTTTCTCGTCTAGTTCTTACTCCTCTACCTCTCCCTCTAGATCTATCTCCTCTTCCTGCCCCTCTAGTCTTTGCTCCTCTATCTCCCCCACTATCAGACATGTCAGAATCTAAGGTAAATACAAGATGCATTTATATAACAGACAAGATTGATTGTATATATAAAAGAAAAGTCAACATGTAAATTCCGAACTCACCTTCTACAAAGGATTCTTCACTTTCTGAACCTCTTCTTGTCCCTTCTCCTCTAGTTCTAGCTACTCCTCCTCCTCTTCTAGTCCTTGCTCCTCTATCTCCCTCATTATCAGAAACATCAGAATCTAAGGTAAATACAAGATGGATCTATGAAAAACTAGGCTTACAGTTGATTATATAGGTTAAAGAAAAGTCAACATGTAAATTCCCAGCTCACCTTCTGCAAAGGATTCTTCACTTTCTGAATTTCTTCTTCTCCTGCCTCCTCTAGTTTTAGCTACTCTTCCTCCTCCCCTGGTCCTTACTCCTCTACCTCTCCCTCTAGATCTATCTCCTCTTCCTGCCTTTCTAGTCTTTGCTCCTCTATCTCCCCCACTATCAAGACATGTCAGAATCTAAGGTAAATACAAGATGCATTTATATAACAGACTAGATTGATTGTATATATAAAAGAAAAGTCAACATGTAAATTCCGAACTCACCTTCTACAAAGGATTCTTCACTTTCTGAATTTCTTCTCCCGCCTCCTCTAGTTCTAGCTACTCTTCCTCCTCCCCTGGTCCTTACTCCTCTACCTCTCCCTCTAGTCCTTACTCCTCTATCTCCCCCTCTAGTCCTTATTCCTCTACCTTCCCCTCTAGTCCTTGCTCCTCTTTCTCTCCCACGACCTCTGGTTTGATGTGCATCAACTCCGGGAACAGTATGTTTTAAGTCCTGAACTGTCCACTGATCAACAACTTCAGAATTTTCGCATTGAACTGCATCTTCTCCTTCATCACCCACACATACTTTACAAAAACATGACAGATTTCTTGTAAGTAGAGAGTAAGTACTTCTCTTCAGTTGATTTAACACACTGTAATTTGCGAGTTCCATGTACAGTTTTGGTTTTGCTTCTATTTGGGCGGTTTCTATTAATGTTTCTAATGAGGAAAAAAGTCCTTTTGTGATGTACCGTAATTTTCGGGTCATAGGTCTATGGGGTATATAGGTCGAAAGGCTCATTTTCAGCCTTAACTTTTGAAAAATTCTAAGATAGGACGAACTTACTATATAGGACGAGGCTTTGTTTCCCGTTTTCTAAAGATTCTTACGCAGATACAACGTATCAGAACAGGTAAACCTCTAGAATTACCGGGGTTATTCCGTGACATGAACGTATCAAGAAAACAAACATGTATTTTTTTTTTTTTTTAAATGTAGTTAAAACTTCGTTGAATTGTGTTACTACTTATTTTTCTCCAACTTGCCTGTTCAATGCATCCGTAGTTTCATACTGTTGTTAAACCAGAGGCATAAATAACACGTAAATACGTTCTTATTTTACAGCTATAATTCGGGAAATACCCGAGAACAAAGAATAATCAGTCTGATTTCAGAACAACTTGGACACATTCCTAATATATTTTATTCAGACATTATTTACCGGTGGACGACAATCACTTCGATGTCCGCCATTTTAAGTTTTGTTCTTCAGGGATTTGCTAAAACCCGCAAACGACCATTGAATGTATATATAAAGCAACAGTAAAGAACCACGCTATAAGTTTAATTATATATTTAATTGAGAGTACCGGTACATTCACAATTTGACCGTCATTATGAATTTCATGGCTTTGTTTGTTCAATGATGTGTAACACTAATACCCTATAACGGCACGTGGATTTGCTAATCATGCCCTGCGGGTATTAAACCAACACAGGTGTTAAAACCTTTGCGTGTACACACAGTGTAAATCCTTTTATCTGTGAGACAATTAAAATTCTGTTAGAAGCCAATCTTTGTATAGCGCTAATTCGTTTGACCGGTATTATAATTAAATAAAATAAAAAAAATATATAGTAATGACTATCGGTTTATTTGGTAATTAAATTTAGGAATTGACTGGCAACAATTTATTTCACCCATTTTACACTTAAATAAATATAAGACTGTCACAATAAATAAAATTAATACTATTTCAATTTATCTACTAATAAATGGTAAAATCTTGAAAATTTTTCCGTATTTTAAATTTTGATACGGTTGGGGTTTTACTTTTAGTAAACGGTAGCGACTTCCTAACTTCACAAGATGGCTACCGCATGATGGCAATGGATAACACGTTGAGGAATTATTTTTTTGATAAAGCACAGTTTTTTCCTTTGTCATCAACGGATATGTAATGGAATTTATTTTGTAAGAAAGCTATAGAATAAATATTTTATTGTTTACCTGGGCATTAATTTTTCTGCGTAAAATAATGAAAAAAGTTATGAAAGTTGCACAGATTTGCTTTGAAATTGACGTAAATTTTATTGATTTTGGGGCATTTTTCGTAAACTTGAGCCTTAGAAAGGTCAAAATCGTATATTGGTCGACCTCAGCGGCTCTGAGAAAAAAAGTACCGACCTATAATCCGAAAATTACGGTATATGGTCATTTTTTTCATCTGTGGTTTCAAGCTTCTCCTTACCAAATAGGAAGAAATCCTCTGCATTGTTGATTACAAAATTCATCCCCATCACTGCCCTTCTTGCTCCCAACTTCACTACCACTCCTGCACCATCGGAAGGGCTTTTTCCGTGACGTGAACCATAAAAGTGCCTTTCCACAGAAAATCCATAATCCTCGTTGCTGTAAGATATATCAGTGAATGGTGTTTTGGATTTATATTGTGCAGCACATCCGTCTGTGAACTGTATTTCTTTTTCAATCACCAAACCTCTGTTTTGCTGTAAATGTTCATTGGCAACAGACACAAAAGTGGCAACTGCATGAGAATCATGCTGGAGATCATCTGACACAAATATTAGGGCCTCCTGTATAACATCATTACAGTTTTCTTTGGGACATCTGTAATATGCAACTGTTGGATGAATGGTAACATTGTTATGTCCCCAGTGGGCACTTTGAACTTCATTTTGGTTCAGACAAGCATAATTCTCAGAAAAATCCATGTTTAGGACAACCCAGTTGGAAGGTACCCTCTTTAACAGCTGTGAAAACTGGTTTTGCTGCCAAGCAGCAACAAATAAATGGACAGCAAGTTTTTCCAACTCTTTGGCAAGATCCAACACAACTTCAGTAGCACTCTTTTCATGGGTCTTAGGTATAATCTGCGTCACTGTTTTTCCATTCCTCACCTTTGTCATCCTTTCCCACTTTATATATTTCACTTTCTTGTTTGTCGCTTCTCGCATGAGTGGTGAAAAGAAAGCAACAATCCCATCAGTGCCACAGGCAACACATTCTCTTTCTATGCATTCTTTTTTATGCCATTTCTCATCTGGTTCTCTTTCACACATTGTCTTTTCCACTGCTTCATACTTGCTGTCTACTTTTACATTAATCTTAAATGTTGCAGCCAGCTGTGATAAGGACTGTATTTTCAGATCAACATTTGTACACATCTCACACAAACATGCATTCCATTTCCTTTTACAAGTGGTTTCTACATTGCCGGGGTTTCAACCGAGCAAATGTGGCAAAACTTACTTCATCTGCATTATTTTCCCTAAATTCTCGATAGGATTCTTTCAATGTTCTATTAAGGACCCTTCTCTCTTCAAGGTTAGCTTTTATTCTTTTTGAATCGGGTAGATTTGTTGAAATGTCTCCTTGTCTGAAGAAATTTTCTATGTTTTTTGTAGTCTCAGCTGATGTTTTATCCTTCCTTGTCTTCCTTGTGTGGTTTTCTTCCTGCTTTGAGAGCTTGCTTAAATAAGACTGGCTGATTCCTAAGCATGTACTGGCAAATTTGTTTAAACGGGATGTTTTTAAAAATGCTAACTTTTTGGCAGCTTTTTTTCTTGCTATGGCATTACCTTTGATGCTGTCAAGAATGGTTTGTTTAACTTTAATTTTCTGTGGTGTGAACTTTTTAGCTCTTTTTTCCACAGCTTGAAGCTTAATAGTCAATCTTTTTTTCCTTTGCCTTTCCCTGTCTTTCTCCTTCTTTCTTCTTATTTTCTGTGGGTGTCTTCTTTCTCTGGATTCTTTTTGTTTTATTCTCCAATACTGCCATTGCTTTTCTCTCTCTTTCCTTGTCAGCACTTTGGAGACTTTCTTTTTAGTTTCCATCCCCTTACCTTTCTGTCGTTCACGGTATCTACAATTTTCAAAACTTTCATTGTTCCCAAAATAAAAAAAAACATGTACGGCAATTATAAGGTTAGACCACTTTGTTTTGTGTGTGTATACCAAGATCAAAGAGAATTCAGCATGATCTGAAAATGCAACATACACACAGACATTTATAGGATAATTATTCAAACTTATTTACACCACTGAAATTTCCTCCTTTTTATTTACCTTTGCTGATTCTTTCTATTTTGTTCTCTATTTCTTTCTTTCTGTTCTTGTGTTCTTTGGCACCAAGCAATTTTTTTTCTAAGCCTTTCTTTTTCTTTGAAGATAGGGTCATTTTTTCTTTGGTCTCTATATCTGATAAGATCCAAATTTTTATTTGTATACATAGAGTATAAATGTGCACTGTCTTAAATTGCATGTAAAATAAATGCATATCACTTATTATAAGGACTGATGTGCTAATTAATATTTCTAAAATCTTATTCTTTTAAGATGTTTTCACCTTTTGGCTCTCTCAGCCGCAGTAAGTCGACAAGTTCTGCTACTTGTTGATATGCTTGCTTCTTTTGGTTTCCGCTTACGAAGCTTATGAAAAGACTCAGACTGTAAGATAAATGTATTCTTATGAAATATTCTCATTACTTTGAAAGTCACTGATCGTTTTTTTAAGTATTTTTATCTAAGAAGATTTCACTTATAATGGAATATTGTATTATGTCAAGCGTAATTTCCAACATGAAAAAATTGTCAGAAAGAAGATTGTTACTTTGTAGACCAATTTTTCTGTGTTTATATTTGTTTTTTAAAAACCCCTCAATTAAAAAAACAATGCAAACTTTTATGCATAAAATTTCTAATGGCCAAATAACATTTCTTTATTTGGAAATTACTTTTGACTGGATAGTCTTCTCAAAATAATTTCCAAACACTAAGTTGTACTTTGGTCGAATGAAGTTCAAAAATATATTTTTTGACAGTAAATATACACAATAAAAACATATTTTAATGTGTCTTAATGATGTTTGCATATTTTTTTTAAGATGAAAAACACAAAAGAAGACTAGAGTATGATGGTAATTACGATTGACCATAGTACTCATGGAGGATATTATCCTTGACATTGCAAAGAAATGCTTTTTTGTCAATATAATTGCCGAATATTATGTAATTGTTTTTTAGCTCTACTGGTCAGAGACCAGAAGAGCTTATGCGATAGTAATGCGTCCGTCGTCCGTCCGTCTGTCTGTCTGTCCGTTTGTCTGTCTGTCTGTCTGTAAACAATTTTTCAAAATGCTACTCCTCCTACAGTTTTGGTCTGATTTCAATATAACTTGGCACACAAGTAGACTACACTAAGATACATAATTTTTTGCATCGGTTTTTGATTTTGATGAACGGTGTTGCCGTGGTTACTAAAAATAGAAATTTCTGTGAAATTCTTTCAAAATGCTACTCCTCCTACAGTTTTGGTCTGATTTCAATATAACTTGGCACAAAAGTAGACTACACTAAGATACATAATTCTGTGCATCGGTTTTTGATTTCGATGAACGGTGTTGCCGTGGTTACTAAAAATAGAAATTTCTTTGAAATTCTTTCAAAATGCTACTCCTCCTACAGTTTTGGTCCAATTTCAGTACTACTTGGCACACAAGTAGACTACACTAAAATACATAATTCTGTGCATCGGTTTTTGATTTCGATGAACGGTGTTGCCGTGGTTACTAAAAATAGAAATTTCTGTGAAATTCTTTCAAAATGCTACTCCTCCTACAGTTTTGGTCCAATTTCATTATAACTTGGCACACAAGTAGACTACACTAAGATACATAATTCTGTGCATCGGTTTTTGATTTCGATGAACGGTGTTGCCTTGGTTACTAAAAATAGAAATTTCTTTGAAATTCTTTCAAAATGCTACTCCTCCTACAGATTTGGTCTGATTTCAGTATAACTTGGCACACAAGTAGACTACACTAAGATACATAATTCTGTGCATCGGTTTTTGATTTCGATAAACGGTGTTGCCGTGGTTACTAAAAATAGAAATTTCTGTGAAATTCTTTCAAAATGCTACTCCTCCTACAGTTTTGGTCTGATTTTGATATAACTTGGCATACAAGTAGACTACACTAAGATACATAATTCTGTGCATCGGTTTTTGATTTTGATGAACAATGTTGCCATGGTTACTAAAAATAGAAATTTCTGTGAAATTCTTTCAAAATGCTACTCCTCCTGCAGTTTTGGTCTGATTTCAGTATAACTTGGCACACAAGTAGACTGTACTAAGATACATAATTCTGTGCATTGGTTTTTATTTTGATGAGTGGCAAGGATCATTTTTCTATTTATTGCTGATTTAAAGTCTCAAGTCCCAACTGCTACTTTTCTCTTCCTTTGTTTTAAGTATAAACCAGTAGAGCTACAGTCTCGACAGAGACTTCTGGTTTAAATCATTGTTTACAGAAGAGAAATCTGAATTAACAAATCCGCATAAACACAAACTTCTTTAAATATGACATATTTATTTCATGTGTAAATTAACCTACTTCTTTTATTTTAGTCATATTTGTTTGTCTATTACATTTGACGTACTTTAGTTGCCATGCTTACTTTGTCAAAACATAATTTCCGATCTTAATTTCGTAGTTCATGTATTACATACTCGCTACACGCACTGAAATTTGTAAAAACTGCTACAAGGATCAAAAAAAGTATTTTACATGTAACATTACCTCTAATCAAAATTTAAATTTACAAATATTAATAAAACATGAACGGATATTACTAGTAAGAATATTTCGTGTCAAAAGATAATGTCCGTAAACATCTTATGTGTCAAACTATAATTGCCGTTCTTCGACAACTCTGAACATACACAGAGCAGTGATGAAGAAAAGTGGTTTTCCCCTAAATTTTTTCTATGAATCAATCCTTTCGTGATCCTAACTTCTAATGTAGCACAAATATTTACTTATCGCTAAAACTACTATACTATTTTTCGGTGACGGTAGTCACTTGGATGAAAAGTTGACCGACATCAGACTTACCTCCATAATTGTTTGGCGTTCCCAAATTAGACAGGTTTCGATGACGTGGAACACATAACACTGGACTCGGACGAATCTGACACCGGATAAAAACGTCCTCCGGATAGGTTTAGACGATTTATGACTGTATGTACGCCTATTATGGAATTGACCGACACTGGAGTTCACCAATAAAATACGAGTTTTAAAACCGATTCAGTGTACAGTTTTAGGCTTTTTTGTGCTAATTGTCTTCTATAATGATATTACTTTTTGATTAACATACAGTTGTTTATTCCATCATCATTTAAACAGATACATTTCATGCCTGCAAGAATATCTCATTTTGACAGAATGTGTAATAGGCATATGCATCACTTTTTAAAAGAATTTTTAGCTCACCTGAGCCAAAGGCTCAAGTGAGCTTTTCTGATCAAAATTTGTCCGTTGTCTGTCGTTGTCGTCGTTGTCGTTGTTGTTGTTGTAAACTTTTCACATTTTCATCTTCTTCTCAAGAACCACTTTGCCAATTTCAACCAAACTTGCTACAAATATCCTTGGGTAAAGGGGATTCAAGTTTGTTCAAATGAAGGGCCAGACCCTTTTCCAAGGGGAGATAATTATGAATTAGAGAAAAATTAATGGCATTTTTAAAAAATCTTCTTCTCAAGAACCACAGGGCCAGGAAAGATGAAACTCATGTGGAATCATCCTCAGGTAGTGTAGATTCAAATTTGTTCAAATCATGACCCCCCGGGGGTAGGGTGGGGCCAAAATGGCCGATCAAAGTTTTACATAAGAATACATAGGAAAAATCTTAAAAAATCTTCTTCTCAAGAACCACTAAGCCAGGAAAATTGAAAGTCATGTGGAATCATCTTCAGGTAGTGTAGATTCAAGTTTCTTCAAATCATGACCCCCGGGGGTAGGGTGGGGCCAAAATGGCCGATCCAAGTTTTACATTGGAATATATAGGAAAAATCTTCATAAATCTTCTTCTCAAGAACCACTGGGGCAGGAAAGATGAAACACATGTGGAATCATCCTCAGGTAGTGTAGATTCAAGTTTGTTCAAATCATAACCCCAGGGGTAGGGTGGGGCCATTTGGCCGATCAAAGTTTTACATAAGAATATATAGGAGAAATCTTTAAAAATCTTCTTTTCAAGAACCATTGAGACAGGAAAGATGAAACTTAAGTGGAATCATCTTCAGGTAGTGTAGATTCAAGTTTGTTCAAATCATGACCCCCAGGGGGTAGGGGGGGGGGGGCAAATGGCCGAAAAAGTTTTAAATAGGAATATATAGGGAAACCTTTTAAAATCTTTTCAATTACTTCAAAGCTTAGTGATATTTATAAGGAATCATCCTCAGGTATTGTAGATTCTAGTTTGTTCTAATCATGACTCCCTGGGGGGTTAAAATTCAAGTCCCCTTCCCCCTCCCCACCCTCAGTTAACTTTCAGTTCTGATCTGATATGTGCTTTTTTCTAGCCAATTGCTCAGGTGAGCGATGTGGCCCCTTGGCCTCTTGTTATAGTACTGTTGATAGATCTGTTTATTTTTTTACAGTAAATTTTACAATAAATTATTAATAGAATTAACAGTCAAAAATTAATTTCTTTAAAAATGCATTAAACTTGGAAAAATCTGGTCATGGTTTATGTGCACTCATTTGCAACCCAAAATGGTTGCCCATATTTCTTGACAATTCAATTTTCAAATACATATTTTGGATACTGTTTCTGGTATAAAAACAGCACACTGTGTTATATGTCTCTATACATAAAAACATACACATTGAAAACATTTATTAAACTTCACAAACATTTTATGAAAAAACAAAATTTAAAAAGTGATGGACATTATTATTTCCTCATATCTGAGAAGGACCCGTCTGTAAACTATAATTTACGATCATTAACTATAGTAAAGAGTTGTAAACCATAGTTTACAATCGTGAAACTGTGTTTATCAGATAGTCTATGTTTTGCGATCGCAAATGATTGTTTTTGGTGTTAAGTATAGTTTACGGTTGCGAAACATAGATTATCGCGTTAACTATAGTTTACAGATGTAAAATATAGATTAACGTTGTTAACTATAGTTAACAGTCCGTAAACTATAGTTTACAACCGATAAACCTAGTTTATCAACTGTGAAACTATGTTTTGCTCATTTTTGTGAATTTGGCATGCCATACAATTTGTCACATACTTTTTGCTTTTCACTGATTCTATAAAGAGATGTAGCCATATATCCGGTATTATCCAGAAATTCGTACGTCTTTTTGCTTAATCTATAGTTTTTTTTTCCTTTTGGTTTATAAATATCCTCATTCATAATATCACTGTCGATGTAAAATTGTTATTTCTTCAACATTGGGTATAATGCTTTTGGGAAAAGTTTACAATAGCTGTGTTTGATTTCTTAACATATTGCAAAATCGGTTCCAGAAGGTTTTCATTCATTCATTTCATCTGAACAATTTTAGAAATTTCTACCATTCAATTCCTTTGAATATATTTATTTGATCATTTTAAATTAGTTTTTGAAACAAATTTAATTTTAGCAAAATTTTCGTGGCATCCCCATCATCCGTATTTTTTCCTTAGCATATTTTATTACTGTTAAAATTGTTTAAAAAAATATTTATTGTTGATGTAGAAGGTTTGGATCTCCCATGTTACCAGTATCTAAATTCAATCAACGATGGATTATGTTTGTTAGCTTTAACTTTTGCCGGTTTTTTATTCGGAGATTTTTTTTTTGGCTTGTCTTCTTACCCCCCCTCCCCCCTCTTTTTTTTAAACACACAATTTAAAATCGATATTTCACCGAAGGCTGGCTATCGGGATACATCAGTATGATTAACTATGGATTAAAATTAAAATGGCTAAATACGTTTTGAATTATTGTATATATTTATCAAGAAAAAAGAGGCGCTTATAAGAACGGTAATTACTATATGTGCATAGATCTCTCGCTCGCTCTTCTCTCTCTCTCTCTCTCTAAAAAAATATATGTATATGGAATATACCTTTTAATATAAAGACTTCTTAACACGAATACAAATTTAAGCATTTGTAAATTGTTCAGAAAAGAACAATGCAGCATCTTTAATTTAGTCATGCATAGACATCGTTTTAATCGCTGTTCCAGAGCTAGCAATGTTCATGTCCAATGCCCCGTATATAAACATCAAGTTAAATACTTTAACAAAATTATGAATAAATTTGCGTACTAAATTGTAATAATATCATATACCTATTGAAAAATGTCCGCATCAAGTTTCAAATTCTTGTTACACTTTGAAATTCAATTTTATTTTTTGTTTACAAAATGCAGTCAACAAAAATTACTTCCGTGTTTACATTACAGCGACTTTGACGTCGTTTTCTGAGCATTGTGACGTCAAAAAATAAGGGCCCTTTTCTCATGATGGCAGTCACTTATGATTTATAATTAACCAGAGTAAATTTGAAAAAAAAAAACTAAGGCAATATTTAGGCCAAATTTTGGATTTATAAGACAAATTTCCATCCTAAGCAAATGCAAGTAAAATTATCACATATCATAATCAAAGACTAAAAATTGCAAATACCTGGTATACTTTAAAAATGCATTGTGTCATTTTAAGTATATTTTTTTATAATAAAGGATAAAACTCCAATATGTTGAATGAAGAGTTTCTCTGTGAATGATCTTTGTATCATCATTAAAAACTAGAAAACAAGGAGTATATTAACAAACAATTTCTATGTATTCCAAGCTCGCAAAAGAATCTGACGTCTACTTTTCTTTCAGGTATGGTTTGGAGATTTCATGTTCCAGCCAAACTTCCAATTTTATACTGGATACAAAATACCAAACATGAAACTTCTTAGTGATATCATGAACTTCATAGCAAATTTGCCACTAGTGGATTCTCCAGAAGCTTTTGGGTTGCATCCAAATGCTGATATCACGTGAGTTTGATTTTACCATTTAATTTTGGGAGGAGGGTTTACAAACACGTGGCAACCCATTATTTAGATATTTCAGGTAGTAATGATCTGATTTCCTTTTGGTCCAAGTGGCAATACATTTAGGCTAATGAAATTACAAAGTTTGTCTGGAAAAATTGAGTATATGTTAACACCCAGACTGATTCACAATACACTTAATAGAGACACCTAAAGATTCAAAAGACATCTGGGCTAAGGTCAAAAGAAAAACATAGGTAATCAGAGATTACAGAGCTCACCTCAACGAATGTTGTCTTTAAGTAAGGCAAATTAAGTCGCACAATTAACCAACAAAAAGTGTACATCCAAAAATGCAAAATTTATGCAATTTTGATTTTGATACTTTGGAATAGACCTATAAAACTTCAAACTTGTTCTTCATCATGAAAATGTAATTAAAATCCAGCATCTGAGGCAAGATTGAGAGTTTTCATCCCTTGATGGATCATTTGTGCAACTTTGGTTTATATAAGCCTTATAGTTTCTTGGTGATAGACCTGCACCCATAACTTTTATGAGGTCTATTATCTGGAAAATGTATGTCAAATTCAGCATCTGAAGCAAGTCTATTAGTGTGCACCCTTAGATGTATCATCCATGCAAGTTTGTTCAACATAGAGCTCAAAGTTACTTGGAAATGAAACCTGTATAAATCAAAGTACTGAAAGTACTGAAAAGCGGTTAGCATGCTTTCATCTAATATGTACCGAAAAAGTGCATAAAATGATGATATTTAAGTATGCATATCTTTGTCCAATGTCATCAGAGAAGAAAAAACCCAGACTTTCTGTTTTTGTAATACTTTACTCAATAGTAAAACAAATAACATTCCAAACTGATGTCACAGATGGATGCAATCTAATTAAAATTAGATGTTCCGAATCCGCTACTGCTTCTCAAACATCTAACAACATCCTATTTGGGGTCATGTAAGAGTGAATCTTTGATTAGGCAAAGAAAATGGTTCCTCCGAAATCCTGGCTAATAGTTCAGATGGGTTTCTTGTTTTCACCACCCAACCAAAACACCCGAGGAGTTTTGTAGTAAAAAGATATGCATTGCAAAAGTTGTGTTATGTATGACGTGTGGGGTATCTTGTATAGTTTGTGCTCTTTCGTTTGCATTATTCACGTTTAGATGCCAGACTGCAGAAAATACATGAAATTTATTCCAAAATTACTTTAATTCAACGTAAGACAGTATCAATAATGATGATATGTAGCCGTGGAATTAATTTGATAACTGTTTACCGAGGCTTGAATCTACATGGCCAAAGTGTTTGTGTTTACTTGTACATGTATTCATAATTGAAAGGTCGCTCTGATGTGACCCCGAATGGGATGTTAGATGTTTCAGAAGCGGTAGCGGATTTGGAACATTTAAATAAATTTTAATAAGATTGAAATGCATGTTTCAAAATTTAAACATAAGATTTCTTCAATTTGAAAGACAGGAAGTGCATTTTTAAAAATTCTCTCTTGATGGCATCCAATTGTTCTCTGGATAAAAAAAAATTATGTTGATGTTGAAAATGTCATTGTCTTTTATTCTCTATTGAATCTTAAATTAGGTAATAGTAAAGCCTACTATAACAAACAACTAAAAAAATGACAAGTTAAATTCTTTAGATTAATGGATTTGGAGTAGTGTAGATCTACAGCTGGCTAGTCAGAGAAAAAAAGGATGGCTGAGGAGAGACTTTGTAAATGAATTGATATCATAGAGATTCGGTTGTGTAGGCTCATCGCGGCAATATAATTAACCTGTCAACGAGGGATGCTTACTTTTTCTAGGCAACGGATCCCACCTCTTGAACTTTCAGGAGTCAGCTTTTCTTCTAAAATCGATCATTGATCATTCTGTATTTTGATACAGATACTGAAAACTTCCTTTAGTAATATTATAAACTACTACTTCTACGGGAAGACTGGCGAGTAAACAAGATTATCAAGCTTTATGAAATATATTTTATTGACTTTTCAAACAAGTAAATGTTCGAATAAAGTAAATGGTATATGAGAATCATTTGAAAGAAGTCTTGCACAATATAAGGTACAATATCTAGATAAGGACATATAAGGTGTTTTTATCATATACTCTTCATGCAATATTGTTCTCAAATAAAACATGAAAAGGAAAGTTGTGTAATCAATCAATACTAGTATTTAAAAATTCAAATGTACATTAAAAATCAATGTAACTTAAGAAGTTATCAGTGTCACTTTCTTCAATATGTCGGTTAAACAATATACAACAGGGTATTATTTCAGCTCGGAATAATTATTTCATTCGGAATTTAAAGAATTAAAAAAAATAAGCTACTAAGTCTCCTTACATGTATTTGTAGCTCAATAAAAAAAAAAGTTGCCTTAGATCTCTGCATATTTTGTGAGTATTTGGGTAAAGATTTTGTTTATAAACTCATTAAATAAGTTATTCTATTTTCTGTTAATTATTTCTTCTTTTCTGTTTATTTGCTTGTTATTTGTTTGTTTATTTATTGTTGTGTTTGTTTATTTATTGGTGTAAACAAGGTTGCATGTACTGGCAGGGGTTAGATGAATTTTTTACTGGGTTAGTTGGCGCATGCCCAAAGGGGTTAGTCGCCGCCGGGTGTCGACTAACCCCTTTGGGCATGCGCCAGTTGTGTTAGTTAAAAATCCTGTAGTAAATCCATATTCAATGTGTACTCGGTCTGTATTGTTAATCAGTCCACGCAATGTACGTAATAAACGGTAATTAACACTGTAGAAGTGTTATTTACTGCCACGATGCGCTTAAATCCTAAGTATTTCATTCCAAGTATCCATGAATGAAGACTAGACCCGGGTCCCTACACCATGTGCACATGCCGATCTCCCGAAGAAAATAAATCACGGAGCAAGAGAACGAAAATACATACCAATGCATATTCATCACGATAACTGAAAACATATAGTCGTAAGAACGATTAAATCCAACAAATAGCCAGTGAAACGCGGCGATGTCAACACTGCCAATGAACACAACACTGCAAACAACTCCTGTTCGACGTCATTTTTCGAAGTACGACGTCACAGGTACACTGTTTTCCCGAACTTTCTCTCTGTATCAAAATGGCGTATAGGCATTGTACGTAATATAAGGTATTCTGTCACTAAGGTACATCATTTAAACATTATTTTTTTAGCTAAACGTTTTCTTTTACTTGGACAACCAAATGTCACAAGAGGAAATGAAAGTGAAAAGTGTTTAGTACAAAAAACAGGCTTTGAAAATTGCAAGATCCAGGATCCGCGCACTTGTTTCAGCTCCGCTAAGAGGTGCAGTTTTAGTGTGCACATCTCAAGTTTTCGATCTATTGTGACGTATCACTCGGGGAAAACCAAATACAGATTGACATGAAAATGACAATAGCTATGCAAGAACATACATACAAGATATTCTACAGCTGTTTGTAAATAAAAAGATTAAATTAATATTTTAAATACTGAGTATTTTATGTTTTAAACGATGATGTAAATTAATATTCTATGCCCAACCTCTCTTGTTTTATTCACAAAATGTCCACCCCCTTTCCCAGAAAATTGTTCCGGCCTTACATCGTAATATATCTAGATCTATATTATAAAAGTATAATTTCAAAAAAATGTGAAAAATAATCTATACATTTTGAAATTCTTAAATTAAAAAACTCACATTTTTCTGAGGAAGGGGGGTCGAATAACCAATAAATAATTTTCCAAAGATAGTCTAAATGTTGAATATAAGTAATCTGTCCTTGAGGGACAAGATAATAAATAATCTGTCCCTGACCAGTGCTACCCCCACCCCCACCCCAAGCGAATTAGAGTTTAAATTTCGATGTTCTATTTTCATGCCTTGATATTTTTTTCTCCTTAGAATAGTAGAATGGTCTTCCCCTAGCTTGCACAGAAATAAAAGTCACAAGAAGCATTAAAGTTTCAGTAATACAATTTCTTCATTAATCTTTAAACATCAGACAAGACCTTTTAAAAGTGAAGGAAAGGGGGGGGGGTGAAATATAAAAAAGTAACTTGAACGAAACAGCTTCGATTCTTTGACAAGATTTCATTCTCACTGAATTAATCCACTTCTGGCAGAACATTGGCAGGTTCGATCACAAAGTAATAATGAAAAGCACGATAAGAGTGAAAATTTTCAAAAAAGGACAATACTTTGGGGAAAAAAAATCAGGTTTTTTTCCACGCGGTGTTTGTGTAGATGGTCACAGGATACACGTTTACTACAACCAGATAACTGCAGTACTGTAGGTCTCCGAATCACAACAAAATGCTTTCTATGGATGTTAGTACGGGGATGAATGCCGCAGCTGTTGCAGAAAAAATAGCGGGTTATGTAAATAACAACCAAAGAAAGACATTTTATTGTTTATATTTATATCTGTTTGAATAATAATTTAAAGTAGGATTAACATGATTAATTATATATTAACGATGCGAACGTCTTTGTATGTTTCATTGATGGAACAGCCACTGATCAAGAAATCTGTACAGGTGACATGCCTAGTGTAGTTCATGCACTGATTAACGCAATGGGTTTTCTTAAGAAATATAGGAGGAACTATTGAGTGGATGTAAATATATTTTGATGATACTTTTTATTCCAAAAATAAATACAGAAAAAAGAAGTTCACCTTTTATTATTGGACAGTCCTCCTTCCTGAAAAGAAAGTGTGACGTGTAATGCTTTGAATTATTAATCAGATAATTTAGGCCCTTTTTACTTTTTTCTTCGAAGAAGAATATCAATTTATACCGGAACGCAAAAGAAACGGAACAAGCAGTAAACTACAAATATTTGAACCTTTAACTATGATAATGAATTTCTTAAACTGATGAATACAATAAGCTTAAACTGGATTTAAAAACACGAGAGATTTAATAACAATTTTAAATGATAATCTTTCAATTTTAGAAAGTAGCACATGACTGTAAAAACACCCCCCTTCTCAGCCATTCAATTATACATGTAGTTTGCATGTGCAAGACTGCATGCCATACACAGCAACTGCAGCTTGATTTCCACGATCTGACTGCAATATGATCATCAATCTCGAGATCTGAGCGAAAGAAATATTCCTTCGCCTTTTTTAAGGTTTTCCAGCTAGAGCAATGGAACTTCGTACTTGTGTCGTTTTCAGGAAGCCTTGGTACGACTTCCGGAAACGAAATAGGAGAATTTACCATTATGTTGCAGAATATTGTTGCATTTCTTTTTATAAACATATATACAAATCCTTAAAACCCAATATTTTTGTCATATTTTAATTTTTTAACATGTAAATTTATGTATATGTATAACTTATATTCCATTATTGTAAAATCAAGGGATAACGTCTCTTATTTGTAAAAGTTTGTCAGCTTGCGGGGGCTTCGCTCCCGTACCACCACCAGGACCGTTACAGGTTTCAGTGCTTACTAGTTAAATATATCCGTAAAAGAAATGCAAAGATCGTCCCCAAACAAATAATAGCATTTTAAAAAGTACTGTAGTGGATCTTAGTCACATGATGATGCCTAGGATGAGAATTTGTACCTGAAGTGAGCGACAAGAAAATCGGCGGCGTCAATCGACGGTTACAACGCATGGATCTGTAACTCTCTGCTTTATCTCTCCGAAATCTTCTCAAGCAGAGAGCTACAGTTCTGCAACTACACCGCATAATGTGAAAAATGTTGTTAACAGTTATCGTGGTTGCATTTGCAATTATAGCATATTCAAAACAATATATTTTTAGTAGTTAAACAACTTTTCAATTTACATTCATGTAATATGATTAATTAATTTTATTGATATGATAATACCAATTATTACAACCCGGAAAATCATAACGATTTATGTTCATATCTTATGTACTCCCAGGATGGGTTGCCGATATGTTAAGACAGCGAATTCTAGTCGTATTTGACCAGAAAATTACACATAGATGGATCACCCGGAGATCACACTCAGAAAGATAACGGGAAACAATTACTCATATGGACGCAAAAAGTCAAGTCGAACCGAATTGTCACAAGCTTTATTATATGCATGCTGACTACAGATCCATTGACTTCCTAAAGGGAAATGGCTTGGAAGTGATTTTGTAAGGTCTCTTCACCTGTGGTCAACCAAACCAGTCATTCTTGATAAGACAATATTCTGTACACATGATTCCTGAAGATTCATCTGGAGCGGTACTGGGTTTTAATTATTCCTAAATTCAGGAAATATGTCCATCTTTAAAATAAACTATATCGCCACAAAAATTACATATTACCAAAGGTGTTTTTTTTTTCTTTCTTCAAAACCAAAATCTAACATCTTGGCCAGTTGTTCGTTTAAAAGAGATACATAAAAATATCTATCACCTAGGTATCTAGCTGCAGAACTGTAGCTCACTGATAAGAAAAATACAAAATTAATACATGTAGTCTACCATAGCTGCAGATCTATAGCGTTATGGTTTTCTAGATTTGTATTTGACCATGGCATAACGCTATACAGATCCTGCTATGCAAAAAATGTGCAATTTACGGCGCAAGATTTTTTTTCCGCACTGTATGGGAGAATTTCTCCTCTTTCCAACTTTGGTAAATCACCCCATTCCAGACACATTTTTAAACCAATTTGTATATTTTTATTTTATCCTCCTCTCAACACTTTATAGTCGCCTCTACTGGTTTGATCTGAATTCTCTGGGGGATTGCAAAAATTCTAATTCAAGCGAAATTATCGCTTGTAGTGACGACTATAAAAGGGTTGGGATGTGTATAAAATATAAAGATTTATTTAAAAATGTGTCCAGCATTATGTAGGGAAGGTTAGATGATTTACAATGTTAGAAATTAGAGAAATTCATCCAAACAGTGCGCAAAAAAAATCTTGCGCCATAAATTGCACATTTTTTGTAGTAGCGGATCTGTAGCGCTATGGTCAAAGACAAATACATAAAGCCATAACGCTACAGATCTGCAGCTAAGTCGACCAGACGGTTACAGTACCACCCATAGAAAAAAAAACACGTATGCATATTTATTGCGCACAAAAAGTTGCGCTCGGTTCTGGACACCCTCTCCCCCTAATTCCTTTAAGTTCGATTTTAAAATCTTTCTTAGACATCAATTAACTATAAACTACTAGTAGCTTGAAGTAGATATCTGCACGAGGATCATTGGACAGAACTATTTTTGCCACCCAAAAAGACAGTACAATCAACACTACAGGCGAAATTTTTGGTCTCAATTTCAGGCGGACAAGTAGGAGGGCTACAACTCGGTTATAAGGAATCTACCAAGGGCTCCTTTCTTTCTTTCTTTTTTTTTTTGTTCGCTGCAGCAAGGCTGATATAAAAGTTCTATATAAAATTTAATAGCTAAAAAGTATAGCTCATGCATTTAGTTTTAACTCAGAAATCAATCATAATGATCACTGCTCAAATAAAATTACACTGATTTAAGCATGTTAAAACTCAATGTACAAAACCAAGTGACAACCATGTATTTACCTTGATTATTAAAAGTATTCTATCTGGAAAATATTTTTACCAAAAAATTCCTTTGTTTTGTCGGCACTGTTTTTAAATATAATACATTTTTTCTGCGATTGTTTACGATTTTTTTCCGAGCTGTCTCAACATTATTGAAAAATCGTGTTCCAAAACGATCTATAAATATTACAAGACCATGATTCACGTGATCCGGAAATGGAGAAAATGATTCGTATTTATAACTGGGGAAGCTATTGGCCTTGATGAGATACGCCTGTAAATATAATATTGTTGTTCCTGTTTGGTTACTTTGAAAACAAAAAGACTTTTGGATGGTTCCTTATTTTTTTTCTTTCAATACATATATTGCATAAAATATAAATCTAACAACTATGCAAAATACTGGCAGTATCAACGAAAAACCCCGACGTGACCCGGAATTGGCGACATCAATGTTTCAAACAAGTTGCTGTCCTTTAAAATAGGACTGCAATACGTGGACCATAAGCATGTGTTTCTGCTTACTTGTGACTGATTGTAGTGGTCTCAAAGCAAAATATTGTTAAATTTTATTTCCGCCTTTAGTTTTGTCAGTTTCAAAAATCGGCTATTTTGATACATGTAACCCACAGAGGTTCTACTTGACACCTCTTATGGATTTATAAGGAATATAAAATCTATCATGGGAAAAATAGACAATAGATCTGATGGTACGCGTGTAGCGCAGCTTTGAGTACGCAGATTTTTTTTTCGGAGCACCCCCCTCCCCACCTTAAAACCGTTGCTACAGACCTCTATCAAACGGTATTTGGATTGTTGAAATACTAAAATTTTGCGAGCCTTGATGCACAAAACTAATGCCGGTGAAAGCTAGAACTAGTCGTTGAATGACGTTTTGTATTCAAGTTGTTAATTCGCATGCATCTATCTATATACTGTAAGTTCTTCCTACTTTTTTAAATACTTGTGCCACGGAATCAATGTTTAGTTATATAAAAGTATATGTATAAGAGAGAAATTCGGATCCGCAATGAATAATTAAATACGATATGCGGATTTAAAACGCGATTTGCCAATGAATGGCATATTCTATTTCGAATAGGGCGCAATATTCTACGGGCAAGTTGCCCAAGGGGCGAACTCGCGCATGCGTAGCCTGTCGTTTGCCAATGGCATCCGGTTTAACCTCGCTTATATATTTATAGCTGCAGATCTGAGCTCTCAGAACAAAAATATTGATAGACCGGAGAGCTACAGAGCCACCCATTGAAAAAAAAACTGTATATTTATTGCGCACAAAAAAGTGCGCTCGGTTCTCGATTTATTTCTCCATGTTTTTAAATGTTTTTCAAAATATTACTAACCGTGTGTTCCTAACATATTCTTTGACTCTTTCCACAACAAAACATTCCTCATAATTGTTGTTAATAGTCCTCCTGGCCCTGATATTGCACTCATCGGACATTTCGCTTATTGATACTGCCATTTTGGTTTCAAAGATAATTCGGTCCAATATGCTTCGTTTAGATGTCAACTACGAGAGAACTTGATAGAGGAGAGAGTAATTTTTTTAAATCTTTCATTTTTTGCAATTGAGGTAAGAATTTGGAAAAATTAATCAAGAATCGAGTGCACTTATTTTGTGCGCAATAAATATACAGTTTTTTCAATGGGTGGCACTCTAGCTCTCCGGTCTATCAATAATTTTTTTCGGAGAGCTACAGATCTGCAGCTAATATATTTACTGCGCAGCTGCGTGGACCTCAGGGTCCACGCAAATATCAAGTAAAATATATATATTATGAACATCTTATCTAGTGTTCCAAGTCAACAGCTAATATAATTAAAGTTTATTGATAGATAATTCATTAGTTCTCAATTCATTTCTCTCCATCCTAATTCATTTCTCTCCATCCTAATTGTCCTCGATTATTGGTCAACTGTTTTAAGCTGATTGGTTGATGGACAGAGTAAATCAAAGAAGACGAAACACTCGTTATAGATTTTCATATATGTACTACACTAGTATTTGTTCCGAAACGAAACTTTAAAGCTGGCATCTTTGACTTACAGTATTCAGGTCGCTGCTGAAATAACACTTTGTCATTGAAATAGTTTAAAGTAAATCCTACAAATTATTATTAGATTATTTTCCTGGGTTTTCCCCAAACATGATGGAATATCTCTCAGCTTCTCTCTCTCATCGAGGGGAATACGTGTGTCTGCTATAATTTTCAATATAACTAGGAGACTTATTGTTCACAGAACAATAAGAAACAGGGTATTATTTCAACTCGGAATAATTATTTCATTTGGAATTTAAAGAATTAAAAAAAATAAGCTACTAAGTCTCCTTACATGTATTTGTAGCTCAGTAGAAAAAAATGTTGCCTTAGATCTCTGCATATTTTGTGAGTATTTGGGTAAAGATTTTGTTTATAAACTCATTAAATAAGTTATTCTATTTTATTCTATTTTCTGTTAACTATTTCTTCCTTTCTGTTTATTTGCTTGTTATTTGTTTATTTATTGTTGTGTTTGTTTGTTTATTTATTTATTGGTGTAAACAAGGTTGCATGTACTGGCAGGGGTTAGATGAATTTTTTACTGGGTTAGTTGGCGCATGCCCAAAGGGGTTAGTCGCCGCCGGGTGTCGACTAACCCCTTTGGGCATGCGCCAGTTGAGTTAGTTAAAAATCCTGTAGTAAATCCATATTCAATGTGTATTCGGTCTGTATTGTTAATCAGTCCACGCAATGTACGTAATAAACGGTAATTAACACGGTAGAAGTGTTATTTACTGTCACGATGCGCTTAAATCCTAAGTATTTCATTCCAAGTATCCATGAATGAAGACTAGACCCGGGTCCCTACACCATGTGCACATGCCGATCTCCCGAAGAAAATAAATCACGGAGCAAGAGAACGAAAATACATACCAATGCATATTCATCACGATAACTGAAAACATATAGTCGTAAGAACGATTAAATCCAAAAAATAGCCAGTGAAACGCGGCGATGTCAACACTGCCAATGCACTGCAAACAACTCCTGTTCGACGTCATTTTTCGAAGTACGACGTCACAGGTACACTGTTTTCCCGAACTTTCTCTCTGTATCAAAATGGCGTGTAGGCATTGTACGTAATATAAGGTATTCTGTCACTAAGGTACATCATTTAAACATTATTTTTTTAGCTGAACGTTTTCCTTTACTTGGACAACCAAATATCACAAGAGGAAATGAAAGTGAAAAGTGTTTAGTACAAAAAACAGGCTTTAAAAATTGCAAGATCCAGGATCCGCGCACTTGTTTCACCTCCGCTAAGAGGTGCAGTTTTAGTGTGCACATCTCAAGTTTTCGATCTATTGTGACGTAGGCCTATCACTCGGGGACAGAATATTTAAAATGAAATGCAGTATGTCTATAGATCTGCAAGAAGATAATAAAGGCTAATAAGGTGTTGAGAATATTTCTTGTATCTTTCTTTTGATTTAGATCCAATTTATTCATCATTCATAATTATAATATTTTGATAAAAGGAGGGGATGAAACAATATTCTTTTTCTTTCATAAATAATGCGTGGCATTTAACCCCTACCTCCGTATTGACAGAAATATTTTTTTTTTATCAATTTTGTATTATTTAAATTTAATTTTATTTTTTGCCGACTTTGAAATAAATCATGTGGTGTGTGTGTGGGGGGGGGATATCAACTCTTACGGAAAGAAAAAATTAATGGATCAAGACAGCATTTAAAATCTCAGACATTTTCAGGTAGAACACTGCACTTTTCGGCAATGAAACAGGATTGAAGGCCCAATCTATGAAAACTTTTAAGGAAGAAATCACGTGCGAATAAATCACTGACATCCAAATAAATGGATCTCTCTCTTTCTGAGGCACATACAATATTGTTAGTGTTGTGAACTTTCGCCCATTTTTTAGATTTTAGTAGCAAAAATTGAAGACTTTACATATGAAAAAATTAAAGGAATTAAATAATAAATAAATCACTGAAATCCAATTTCTGAGTTTTTAAAATCTACCAATGAAGCAACTGTATAATAAAATTTCCCGACTTTTAATTTAGTGCATGCACATTAATAAAATATGGCGAAAGAGTATGCTCATTGAACTCTTTTACCTAGACTTTGTACTACATGTTTACGTGTATGTGCAGATGGATTTTTATATTTTTTATCAATATTTTGCAGTAAATATACTTTAAAAATTCCATTTTCAATTTCTTGGAAAACATGGAATTGCCGCACATGTACAGGTAAATTCCGGAAATAGTAAAAAAAAAAAAAAAACTGTCGGAAATGAAATAAAAATATGTCGGAATGCTATGCAGATTTTGAAAATAAAATGCAAACGAGGGGCCATGTCCCCATTAAGGGGGATGTACGGCCACCTTTAGTGCAGTGAGAACAAAATGTAAACATTTCTTCAAATGGTTAAAATACATTATATTTTGATCAAATTTTAAGTCCTTATGATAAAGATACAATAAATATGCATAACTGAATGCATGTTGTGCATATATAATCTATACTTTTGCAGAAAAATGCTTTTGATATGCTCCTTAGAACTGCGCAGCTACAGAATTCAGCAGAGCCTTAAAAAATCCAAAAAAATACGCAAACTGTGCATTAATGTTCTCTATACAACCATTTGTTGAGAAAATGCCTAAATTTTGCACTTTTAAATGATAATTTCAAGTTCAAAACAAGGTATCGTTGTCTTCAAAAAGAGTGTAAAGAACCATGAAAGTAGTTCACTGATAGCAGCACGTGGTCTTTTTTTAGCACAGAATTTTGTTTTCCAGACCTCTTCTTAATATGGAGGGACATAACAAGCTTTAAACGTAGAAGAGAATTGGAGTTGCAAAATGTTTCAAATAATATGAACACTTTTAAAAGAGGAAATGTGTTATAGTGTGGCTTGAAGTAATTTATTTAGTATTATTATCGAACAGTTGTTAAACATTATTTATAGTGTACGTATTGATATAAACTCTTTGATTCCAGGTAAGGAAAAATGAGCACCATCAAAGTTAAAAATTAAGAGTTTGTAAGTTTGCCACAGATAACTTAATATAATATCTATCAAAAGTTTAATTATCACCAATGAAACACAAAGAAATTAAACACATAAAATCGATATGAATGACCTTGTGTTAGTACCTACTAGTACGAGGGGTGATCAAAAAGTTCTTGAACTATCTCTTTATCTACAAAACCACAATTTAGATTAGAAACAAATTTGGGGCACACACAAGTTCTATAAATAGCATATGCTGAATAAAGTTTTGCTCACAATGTGAAAATGACGTCATTATGCAGGTAATTGTGACGAAAAATGGTTGTCTCAGTGGAACTCGTTCAACAAACGAATAAAATATTTATGGTATATCTTAAAAATGCCTTTGAAGTAGCGTATAAGAATTTGTTCATAGTTTATTAAGACAAATGACTTCCTAATAATTCAATCAATGATTGGATTGATCGTTTTAGTGAAGGAAGGCAGATGGTTGAATATGATACTTGTTATGTTGCCCGGTGAAAGCAAGTTTGAAAAGGAGTGTGTTTTTAATTAAGCAATATGCTATCAAAGATCTCCAATTTACACTTTGAAAAATACTTGAATATTTCAACAATAATATAACTATCAAATACCTAAGATATCGTTTACTTTTTGATACCCCCCCCCCCCCGTATACTTTGTCAAATAAACATTTACAATTTTTATTAGAGCGGAGCAACATTTGAAAAGGAATAAAATCATTCAGAGTGGGTTAGGAGATTTAATGAATAAAAAACTTTTTTTCTATTTGTCCATTTTGTCAAAATTACAATTTTACAGAGTAAAGAAAAAAATCAACATAATTAAATATTTTATATCATCTTTAAAATGACGTTTGGTGGTCCTCCCAACTCTGGGAAAAAATTATTGGGTCCGTATTTATAGGTGAGAAAAATCCCTTAAGATTTAAACATATTTATTGACGGAAGAAAAAAAATGTGCAATTGGATGTAAAATAAAATTGAGACGGGCCATTTCTAGGCAGTAGATCGGGAGAGAGGGCAACCAAATATTTTTATAACAAATGGTCCTATAAGGCTAGTACATGTTCCATCACATACTTAGTAATGCAAAATTTTTGAATCTTTGGCACTATTTTGAAAAAAGAACACAAGGATTCTCGAGGGGGGTGGGGGTAGCCTCTCATTCTTTTGCGATGGACCTTTCTTAATTTACAAACATTGTGCTTGCTTTTAAATATCAAAGAAACAACTCAATATATTTTATCAAGCTTCGTATGTTCAATGAGCGAGAGCTTACAACGTTGTCAACATTATGAGACATGATGCGTTTTTATGTCCAAACATTACTCCATACAATGTGTGGGTCATTGCAAACAATCAAGCTATTTATGTGAGGTGCCTGAAGGAAATCCTATAACTGCCTATTTTTTCTATCTAACTGCTAAACAAAATAGACATATGTACCAACTTTTCGAATGTAAGACATGTAATTACAATTTGTTTTTCATGCACCGCATATTGTTTAACATTTTCAAATTAAATGCTAAGCATCCTCCTTGCAGTGCCCCATTTCAAAATAACTTCTATCGCCACAGAAAAAAGACCCGACGTAAACACATAATGTCACATATGTTTAGGACATTTTTTATCTTTTTTCTTGAGTTTTAAAGAAACCAACAAATTATCAAGACTGGTTCCATGAAAAATTAAATATAATCATGGTAATAAACGCATCTATCCAAAGCAGATATATGCACATGCCAACCACGTGCTCAGTGTAATAATATTAACGAGGAAACTCGAGCTGTAAACAGAACAGTTTTTCCCGATTTGCTTGAGTGGGGTTAAAATCGCGTTTTTTCATTAATCAGACGAAGCGATGCAACAAATAAAAGTAGTAAGTAATATTGCCTAATGATTATAACTTAGTAATTTCTTGTCTTGATGTTATTATGGTCGCATTTATTCTAAAATCAATGTTATTCGAACTCTGTGTGACAGAGGAATGGCGGACGAAATAAACACATGGCCTCAGGAAGACACCCATACGAAAAATCAAATTTTCAAGAATTATGGATAATGACAAGAAAAAAGCGAAACAAATGGTTGTAGCCATATTATCAATGAATCAAACTAACACCATTTTCAATGCATTTTTCATCTCGTGAATGCTGTAGCTGCGCAGTTCTAACATGATTAATTTCCTCCTAATTAAAACAAAATAAACTTAATTATTTACTAATTTTGGTCTCTAACAGTATGTAATTAGTGCATTAGCACTTTGAGTAACTTTGGGCTAGTTTAGTAGAGTATTAAGCGCATTCTTGGTATTTCTTATTTCACACCAGACTAGATCCAATATCGCTTGTACATCCCCCTTAATTTTGGTAATATCTTCTTCCTTTTGTTGAATGTCCTCTCAGTTTGGATATTTAGTATACTTAGTATTATAGAAAAACAAAGAAACTAGACGTTGGTGTTTCGTAAAGAAATTTTTAGTAGTAGAAAGTACCCACAACTCCTGAAAAAATGTGCACCCCCTCCCAATGGAATTGCTTCATGCAGGCCTGTATCAAGTACTGTTAACAAATATGGGGACATTCATTTGTTTAAAAACGCTGTGCGTACATGTAACGACAGCAAATGATTTCAGCAACCGGGCTAGCTGCAGATCTGTAGCTCTCCGAAAAAAAATATATTGATAGACCAGAGATATTTTTTTTCGGAGAGCTACAGATCTGCAGCTACAACCGCACAGGCATCAACAGATCAGTTTCGATATATAATGTACATAAATACCTAATGATTTGAAGTAATGCAGCGCCATATGAGAAAACGTTCTTTTTCAATTTCTGAACTAAATAAAATCCTGGAACAGTATACAAAACGGTACAGTATTATTTCAACATACTGTCTTTCTTACTTACGAATCTTTTGCAAACGAAGTCGAGAACGAGAAGTTATATAACTTATAAAGCTGTGCATGCTTTGCTGTAGTTAGATGCTACGGACAGACACGTAGCATCAGGGGTTTTTCGTAAAAACTTTTTTCTATTGAAAATTATCATTTATAGACCGGTTGTCCCCCCCCCCCCCGTTTTGGTGTACCACAGACAAATAAAGGTAATATAGTATTTATACGAAAAAATTAAGTACTAAAAGAAGTTCAATGCCCCTTCAAGTTTCAATTATTTACTTTTAAGTTTTTTTTATCAGGTAAGTTGAATACACCCCCCCCCCCCTGTAAAAAACGATGCTTCGTCCCTGACGGGTGAAATAGAATCAAAATTTAAAATCAAAGAAGAAGTCTACAGTACGTGCCAGAGTAAGTATGACTTTCCTGAAATAAAAACTCTCGTTAAATTATTATGAGCACAATTATATTGAAAATTATAGCAGACACACGTATTTCCCTCGATGAGAGAGAGAAGCTGGGAGATATTCCATCATGTTTGGGGAAAACCCAGGAAGATAATCTAATAATGACTTGTAGGATTTACTTTAAACTATTTGAATGATAACGTGTTATTTCAACAGCGACCTGAATACTGTAAGTCAAAGATGACAGCTTCAAAAATTCGTTTCGGAACAAATACTAATGTAGTACACAAATGAAAATCTATAGAGAGTATTTCGTCTTCTTTGATTTACTCTGTCCATCAACCAATCAGCTTAAAACAGTTGACCAATAATCGAGGACAATTAGAATGGAGAGAAATGAATTGAGAACTAATGAATTATCTATCAATAAACTTTAATTATATTAGCTGTTGACTTGGTACACTAGATATGATATTCATAATATATATATTTTACTTGATATTTGCGTGGACCCTGAGGTCCACGCAGCTGCGCAGTAAATATATAAGCGAGGTTAAACCGGATGCCATGGGCAAACGACAGGCTACGCATGCGCGAGTTCGCCCCTTGGGCAACTTGCCCGTAGAATATTTCGCCCTATTCGAAATAGAATATGCCATTCATTGGCAAATCGCGTTTTAAATCCGCATATCGTATTTAATTATTCATTGCGGATCCGAATTCCTCTCTTATACATATACTTTTATATACAAACTAAACATTGATTCTGTAGCACAAGTATTTAAAAAAGTAGGAAGAACTTGCAGTATATAGATACATGCGAATTAACAACTTGAATACAAAACGTCATTCAACGACTAGTTCTAGCTTTCACCGGCATTAGTTTTGTGCATCAAGGCTCGCAAAATTTTAGTATTTCAACAATCCAAATACCGTTTGATAGAGGTCTGTAGCAACGGTTTTTAAGATGGGGAGGGGGGTGCTCCGAAAAAAAAATCTGCGTACTACAGAGCTGTGCTACACGCGTACCATCAGATCTATTGTCTATTTTTCCCATGAAAGATTTAGGCCATTCCAAGTTTTTTCTCTTTTTAGCGTCCACCCATCTTTCAAAAACCTAGCTACCCATTCGCAAAAAAAAAAAAAAAAAAAAAAAAATAAATAAAACACATATACTTCATAGTAATAAGAATGACGTAATTCAAAATATATGATTTCATTTATCTATTTTTCATAAAGAAAGTTATTTTCTTCAGCAAAATTGAGGTATTTAATACTGAAACTATTCCAATAATGAAATATTATACAAATATTCAGATATATTGCCGGAAATCACAAATTTTGACCTTAATAATTAATTTACGGACTCCTGATTCTGTTTGTTTTTTTTCTGATATGGATGTCAAAAACCAAGGCGCACGTGGACGCTAAACATAGAAAGAACTTGGAATGGCCTTATTCTTTATAAATCCAGAACAAGTGTCAAGTAGAAGCCTCTGTGGGTTACATGTATCAAAATAGCCGATTTTTGAAACTGACAAAACTAAAGGCGGAGATAAAATTTAACAATATTTTGCTTTGAGACTACAATCAGTCATAAGTACTGAAAGCAGATCATTGTAGAAAATGTGAACAAACCTACATGAATACTTACTAAACCTAGAAATTCTCTTAAATTGATTTCGGTTAGAAACACATGCTTATGGTCCACGTATTGCAGTCCTATTTTAAAGGACAGCAACTTGTTTGAAACATTGATGTCGCCAATTCCGGGTCACGTCGGGGTTTTTCGTTGACATTTTGCATAGTTGGTAGATTTATATTTTATGCAATATATGTATTGAAAGAAAAAAAATAAGGAACGATCCAAAAGTCTTTTTGTTTTCAAAGTAACCAAAATGGAACAATAATATTATATTTACAGGCGTATTTCATCAAGGCCAATAGCTTCCCCAGTTATATATACGATTCATTTTCTCCATTTCCAGATCACGTGAATCATGGTCTTGTAATATTTTATGGATCGTTTGGAACACGATTTTTTAATAATGTTGAGACATTAAAGAAAAAGAATTCATGCAGCTCTGAAAAATCTAAACAATTGCAGAAAAAAATGTATTATATATAAAACAGTACCGACAAAACAAAGTAATTTTTTTGTGAAAATATTTTCCAGATAGAATACTTTTAATAATCAAGGAAAATACATGGTTGTCACTTGGTTTTGTACATTGAGTTTTGACATGCTTAAACCAGTGTAATTTTATTTGAGCAGTGATCATTATGATTGATTTCTGAGTTAAAATTAAATGCATGTGCTATACTTTTTAGCTAATAATTTTTATATAGAACTTTTAAATCAGCCTTGCTGCAGCGAACAAAAAAAAAAAAAAAAAAAAAAAAAAGAGAGAGAGAGAGAAAGGAGCCCTTGGTAGTTTCCTTATAACCGAGTTGTAGCCCTCCTACGTGTCCGCCTGAAATTGAGACCAAAAATTTCGCTTGTAGTGTTGATTGCACTGTCATTTTGGGTGGCAAAAATAGTTCGGTCCAAAGATCCTCGTGCAGATATCTACTTCAAGCTAGTTTATAGTTAATTGATGTCTAAGAAAGATTATAAAATCGAACTTTTAAGAATTAGGGGGAGAGGGTGTCCAGAACCGAGCGCAACTTTTTGTGCGCAATAAATATGCATTCGTGTTTTTTTTCCTATGGGTGGTACTGTAACCCTCTGGTCGACTTAGCTGCAGATCTGTAGCGTTATGGCTTTATGTATTTGTCTTTGACCATAACGCTACAGATCCGCTACTGCAAAAAATGTGCAATTTATGGCGGAAGATTTTTTTGCGCACTGTTGGGGTGAATTTCTCCAATTTTCAACATTGTAAATCATCTAACCTTCCCTACATAATGCTGGACACATTTTTAAATAAATCTGTAAATTTTATACACATCCCAACCCTTTTATAGTCCTCACTACAAGCGATAAACTCGCTTGAATTAGAATTTTTGCAATCTCCCAGAGAATTCAAATCAAGCCAGTAGAGGCGACTATAAAGTGTTGAGAGGAGGATAAAATAAAAATATACAAATTGGTTTAAGAATGTGTCTGGAATGGGGTGAAAGATTGGTGATTTACCAAAGTTGGAAAGAGGAGAAATTCTCCCAAACAGTGCGGAAAAAAAATCTTGCGCCGTAAATTGCACATTTTTTGCATTACAGGATCTGTATATAGCGTTATGCCATGCTACAGTTCTGCAGCTAGATACCTAGGTGATAGATATTTTTATGTATCTCTTTTAAACGAACAACTCGCCAAGATGTTAGATTTTGGTTTTGAAGAAAGAAAAAAAAAACACCATTGGTAATATGTATTTTTGTGGCGATAAAGTTTATTTTAAAGATGGACAAATTTTCTGAATTTAGGAATGATTAAACCCCAGTACCGCTCCAGATGAATCTTCAGGAATCATGTGTACAAAATATTGTCTTATCAAGAATGACTGGTTTGGCTGACAACAGGTGAAGAGACCTTACAAAATCACTTCCAAGCCATTTCTCTTTAGGAAGTCAATGGATCTGTAGTCAGCATGCATATCATAAAACTTGTAACAATTCAATTCGACTTGACTTTTTGCGTCCATATGAGTAGTCGTTTCCCGTTATCTTTCTGAGTGTGATCTCCGGGTGATCCATTCTATGTGTGATTTTCTGGTCAAATACGACTTATTTTTTTGGCAACCCATCCTGGGGGTACATAAGATATGAACACAAATCGTTATGATTTTCCGGGTTGTAATAATTGGTATTATCATATCAATAAAATTAATTAATCATATTACATGAATGTAAATTGAAAAGTTGTTTAACTACTAAAAAAAATATAGTTTTGAATATGCTATAATTGCAAATGCAACCACAATAACTGTTAACAACATTTTTCACATTATGCGGTGTAGTTGCAGAACTGTAGCTCTCTGCTTGAGAAGATTTCGGATCGAGAGATAAAGCAGAGAGTTACAGATCCATGCGTTGTAAAAACCGTCGATTGACGCCGCCGATTTTTTTGTCGCTCACTCCAGGTACAAATTCTCATCCTAGGCATCATCATGTGACTAAGATCCACTACAGTACTTTTTAAAATGCTAATATTTGTTCGGGGACGATCTTTGCATTTCTTTTATGGATATATTCAACTAGTAAGCACTGAAACCTGTAACGGTCCCGGTGATGGTACGGGAGCGAAGCCCCCGCAAGCTGACAAACTTTTACAAATAAGAGACGTTTTCCCTTGATTACAATAATGGAATATAAGTTATACATATACATAAATTCACATGTTAAAAAATTAAAATATGACAAAAATATTGGGTTTAAAGGATTTGTATATGTTTATAAAAAGAAATGCAACAATATTATGCAACATAATAGTAAATTCTCCTATTTCGTTTCCGGAAGTCGTGCCAAGGCTTCCTGAAAACGACACAAGTACGCAGTTCCATTGCTATAGCTGGAAAACCTTAAAAAAAAGGCGAAGGAATATTTCTTTCGCTCAGATCTCGAGATTGATGATCATATTGCAGTCAGATCGTGGAAATCAAGCTGCAATTGCTGTGTATGACATGCAGTCTTGCACATGCAAGCTATATAATTGAATGGCTGAGAAGGGGGGTTGGGGTTGTTTTTACAGTCATGTGCTACTTTCTAAAATTGAAAGATTATCATTTAACATTGTTATTAAATCTCTTATGTTTTTAAATCAAGTTTAACCTTATTGTTTTCATCAGTTTAAGAAATTCATTATCATAGTTAAAGGTTCAAATATTTGTAGTTTACTATTTCATAGGCGTAGTCACAGGGGGGGCAGCGGGGGCACTAGCCCCCCCACTTTCAGATCTGGGGGGGCAAGAGTATGTCTGTGCCCCCCCACTTTTCAATAAAGAACAAAATCACAGCTATATTTCCCCAACATTTTCTTTGCTATAGGAAATGTTCATTGAAGGATTGAAGGGATAGTAGTTACTTTTTGACCCTAGTATAGTAATATGGAAAAATTTTGGAAAAAAATTGGAATTGAAAGTAACTTGCCTTTGTGAAAAAGTTGGCCACTACCCCACCCCCCCCCCCCCAATTTTCGAGTTTGGGCGCGCGCGCGCGCGCGCGCGCGCGCGCGCGCGCGCGCGCGCGCGCGCGCGCGCGCGCGCGCGCGCGCGCGCGCGCGCGCGCGCGCGCGCGCGCGCGCGCGCGCGCGCGCGCGCGCGCGCGCGCGCGCGCGCGCGCGCGCGCGCGCGCGCGCGCGCGCGCGCGCGCGCGCGCGCGCGCGCGCGCGCGCGCGCGCATTCTTTCTTTTTTTTTTTTTTTTTTTTTTTTTTGCTTGTCGATTTCTGGATCACTTTGAAGTTTTTGGGAACTTAAATTTTCTTTTTCTTTTTTTTTTTTTTTTTTGCTTGTCAAAGAATTTGTAGTTTGAAGTTTGTGACTACGCCTCTGTATTTGTTCCGTTTCTTTTGCGTTCCGGTATAAATTGATATCTTCTTCGAAAAAAAAAAGTAAAAAGGCCTAAATTATCTTATTAATAATTCAAAGCATTACACGTCACACTTTCTTTTCAGGAAGGAGGACTGTCCAATAATAAAAGATGAACTTCTTTTTTCTGTATTTATTTTTTGGAATAAAAAGTATCATCAGAATATATTTACATCCACTGAATAGTTCCTCCTATATTTCTTAAGAAAACCCATTGCGTTAATCAGTGCATGAACTACACTAGGCATGTCACCTGTACAGATTTCTTGATCAGTGGCTGTTCCATCAATGAAACATACAAAGACGTTCGCATCGTTAATATATAATTAATCATGTTAATCCTACTTTAAATTATTATTTAAACAGATATAAATATAAACAATAAAATGTCTTTCTTTGGTTGTTATTTACAAAATTTACATAACCCGCTATTTTTTCTGCAACAGCTGCGGCATTCATCCCCGAACTAACAACCATAGAAAGCATTTTGTTGTTTAAATGACTACAGAGACGGAATCTTTTAGGGAATTTGTGATTCGGAGACCTACAGTACTGCAGTTATCTAGTTGTAGTAAACGTGTATCCTGAGACCATCTACACGAACACCGCGTGGGAAAAAACTCTTGATTTTGTTTTTTTTTTATTTTCCCACAGTATTGTCCTTTTTGAAAATTTTCACTCTTATCGTGCTTTTCATTATTACTTTGTGATCGAACCTGCCAATGTTCTGCCGGAAGTGGATTAATTCAGTGAGAATGAAATCTTGTCGAAGAATCGAAGCTGTTTCGTTCAAGTTACTTTTTTATATTTCACCACCCCCTTCCTTCACTTTTTAAAAAAGGTCTTGTCTGATGTTTAAAGATTAATGAAGAAATTGTATTACTGAAACTTTAATGCTTCTTGTGATTTTTATTTTTGTGAAAGCTAGGGGACGACCATTCTACTATTCTAAGGAGAAAAAAATATCAAGGCATGAAAAAAAGAACATCGAAATTTAAACTCTAATTCGCTTGGGGTGGTTATTGGTTATTCGACCCCCCTTCCTCAGAAAAAATGTGAGTTTTTTTAATTTAAGAATTTCAAAATGTATAGATTATTTTTCATATTTTTTTTTAAATTATACTTTTATAATATAGATCTAGATATATTACGATGTAAGGCCGGAACAATTTTCTGGGAAAGGGGGTGGACATTTTGTGAATAAAACAAGAGAGGTTGGGCAAAGAATATTAATTTACATCATCGTTTTAAACATAAAATACTCAGTATTTAAAATGTTAAATTAATCTTTTTATTTACAACAGCTGTATATCTTGCCTAATTATGTATGTTCTTGCATAGCTAATGTCATTTTCATGTCAATCTGTATTTGGTTTTCCCCGAGTGATACGTCACAATAGATCGAAAACTTGAGATGTGCACACTAAAACTGCACCTCTTAGCGGAGGTGAAACAAGTGCGCGGATCCTAGATCTTGCAATTTTTAAAGCCTGTTTTTTGTACTAAACACTTTTCACTTTCATTTCCTCTTGTGATATTTGGTTGTCCAAGTAAAGGAAAACGTTCAGCTAAAAAAATAATGTTTAAATGATGTACCTTAGTGACAGAATACCTTATATTACGTACAATGCCTACACGCCATTTTGATACAGAGAGAAAGTTCGGGAAAACAGTGTACCTGTGACGTCGTACTTCGAAAAATGACGTCGAACAGGAGTTGTTTGCAGTGCATTGGCAGTGTTGACATCGCCGCGTTTCACTGGCTATTTTTTGGATTTAATCGTTCTTACGACTATATGTTTTCAGTTATCGTGATGAATATGCATTGGTATGTATTTTCGTTCTCTTGCTCCGTGATTTATTTTCTTCGGGAGATCGGCATGTGCACATGGTGTAGGGACCCGGGTCTAGTCTTCATTCATGGATACTTGGAATGAAATACTTAGGATTTAAGCGCATCGTGACAGTAAATAACACTTCTACCGTGTTAATTACCGTTTATTACGTACATTGCGTGGACTGATTAACAATACAGACCGAATACACATTGAATATGGATTTACTACAGGATTTTTAACTAACTCAACTGGCGCATGCCCAAAGGGGTTAGTCGACACCCGGCGGCGACTAACCCCTTTGGGCATGCGCCAACTAACCCAGTAAAAAATTCATCTAACCCCTGCCAGTACATGCAACCTTGTTTACACCAATAAATAAATAAACAAACAAACACAACAATAAATAAACAAACAAATAGCAAGCAAATAAACAGAAAGGAAGAAATAGTTAACAGAAAATAGAATAACTTATTTCATGAGTTTATAAACAAAATTTTTACCCAAATACTCACAAAATATGCAGAGATCTAAGGCAACATTTTTTTCTACTGAGCTACAAATACATGTAAGGAGACTTAGTAGCTTATTTTTTTTAATTCTTTAAATTCCGAATGAAATAATTATTCCGAGTTGAAATAATACCCTGTTAAGAGGTCTTTCCACCTTCTTTGATGTTTTCAATTTTGTTTATTTGACTCCTTAAAATTAAATTCCATGAATACAAAAACCAAAACTGTCTTAACCGATAGAAAAAATTATAATTTAAAAAAATTGAAATGACCTTGACCTTTGACCTTGAAAATTTTTCAAGGTCAAAGGTCAAGGGCACAATGCAATTGATCCCATGCATTTACCACTTATAGTTTTCAAGTTATAAGGTTTTATATTAAGTACAAAGAAGTTAAAGGGCAATAACTCATATAAGAGGTCATCAGATCCTTTTGCATTTTACAATGAAGTTAGGCCTAAAGACCCTTAACACATTAGAGAAGGTTTGGTGTCTCTAGGGTCTACGGTTTTGAAGTAGTAGCGATAACAAGGTTTTTCGCATAAGGGGCAATAACTTTCAATAGGGTCAATCTTCGGGGACAAGAATGAAATCTTTGAAATAGATTTAAGAGAACATATTAAAAATGCAAAGACTGATTGTATATGTTAAAAGACAAAAGAGATATAAAAAGAGCTTGATTTCTCAATTTTTGAGTGACCTTGACCTTTGACCTTTGCATAAATTTGAAGGTCAAAGGTCACTGAATCTAATGCAGTTGGTCCCATGTCTCTACGACTTGTCGTTTTGAAAATTTTGGATTATTTGTAATATTCAAAAAGTTTCAGGGGCAATAACTCATTGAAGGGGTCACCGAATGCTTTAGCAATGAATAGATTGAAGAGTCCCCATAATTTGGCAAAGCCATTGGTGAAGGTTTCATACCTTTACGGTTTACGGTTTCAGAGGAGTAGCGATAACAAGGGTTTTTAGCACAAGGGGCAACAACTTTCCAAAGGGTCAATCTTAGGGGCCAAGATTTATATCTTCTAAAGAGTTTCAAAAGTACATATCAAAGACATAAGATGGATCGTATATGTTTAAGGACATAAGAGCTATTAAGAGAAATTTATTTCTCATATTTGGAATGACCTTGACCTTTGACCTTGAAATGAATTTGAAGGCAAAAGGTCATTGAATGTTATGCAGTTGGTTTCATGTCTCTACGACTTTTTGTTATGAAAATTTTTAATTTTTTGTAAACTTTATAAACTTTCAGGGGCAGTTACTCATTGAAGGGGTCAAAGAAAACTTTCACAATGAATAGATTGAAAAGTCTCCTAAATTAGTTGAAGACAATGGTGAAGGTTTTATATCTCTACGGTTTACGGTTTCTGAGGAGTAGCGATAACAAGCTTAACGGTGAAAGGGCCAATAACTGCGTAAGGGGTCTAAGTTAAAATATGGGGGGTCATTTTTCGGAATAACTTTAAATATCCAGTATCATGAACTATAAAGTTTTTCGATAAGTCTTACGGTGTCAAAACATAAGGTGAGAAATAGAATAATAAAAAACATAAGCATTTCAAGAGGTCTTTCCACAGAAAGGTGGAAAGACCTAATTATGCTCATAATAATTTAACGAGAGTTTTTATTTCAAGAAAGTCATACTTACTCTGGCACATACTGTAGACTTCTTCTTTGATTTTAAATTTTTATTCTATTTCACCCGTCAGGGACGAAGCATATATTTTTTTTTACACGGGGGGGGGGGGTTATTCAACTTACCTGATAAAAAAAACTTAAAAGTAAATAATTGAAACTTGGAGGGGCATTGAACTTCTTTTAGTACCTTATTTTTTTTTTGTATAAATACTATATTACCTTTATTTGGCTGTGGTACACCAAAACGGGGGGGGGGGGGGGGGGGGGGGCAACCGGTCTATAAATGATAATTTTCAACAAAAAAAGTTTTTACGAAAACCCCCTGATGCTACGTGTCTGTCCGTAGCATCTAACTACAGCAAAGCATGCACAGCTTTATAAGTTATATAACTTCTCGTTCTCGACTTCGTTTGCAAAAGATTCGGCAGTAAGAAAGACAGTATGTTGAAATAATAATGTACCGTTTTGTATACTGTTTCAGGATTTTATTTAGTTCAGAAATTGAAAAAGAACATGTAAATTTCTCATATGGCGCTGCATAACTTCAAATCATTAGGTATTTGTGTAGTAATATGTACATATATATCGAAACTGATCTGTTGATGTCTGTTCGGTTGCTGAAATCATTTGCTGTCGTTACATGTACGCACAGCGTTTTTAAACAAATGAATGTCCCCATATTTGTTAACAGTACTTGTCAAGGCCTGAATGAAGCAATTCCATTTGGAGGGGGTGCACATTTTTTCAGTAGTTGTGGGGACTTTCTACCACTAAAAATTTCTTTACAAAACACCAGCATCTAGTTTCTTTGTTTTTCTATAATACTAAGCATATACTATATATCCAAACTGAGAGTACATTCAACAAAAGGAAGAAGATATCACCAAAATTAATGGGGACACGTCCCCTCGCTGCATTTCATTTCCAAAATCTGCATAGCATTCCGACATATTTTTATTTCATTTCCGACATTTTTTTAATACTATAATTATATTTCCGGAATATACCTGTACATGTGCGGCAATTCAACGTTTTCCAAGAAATTGAAAATGGAATTTTAAAAGTATATTTATTGCAAAATATTGATAAAAAATATAAAAATCCATCTGCACATATACGTAAACATGTAGTACAAAGTCTAGGCAAAAGAGTTCAATTCAAGCATACTCTTTCGCCATATTTTATTAATGTGCATGCACTAAATTAAAAGTCGGGGAATTTTTATTATACAGTTGCTTCATTAGTAGATTTTAAAATCTCAGAAATTGGATTTCAGTGATTTATTTATAATTTAATTCCTTTAATTTTTTCATATGTTAAGTCTTCAATTCTGCTACTAAAAGTTCTATCTAAAAATGGGCGAAAGTTCACAACACTAACTGTATGTGCCTCAGAAAGAGAGAGATTCATTTATTTGGATGTCGGTGATTTATTCGCAGTTCATGATTTCTTCCTTAAATTAAAGTTTTCATATATTGGGCCTTCAATCCTGTTTTATTGCCGAAAAGTGCAGTGTTCTACCTGAAAATGTCCGAGATTTTAAACGCTGTCTTGATCCATTAAATTTTCCTTTCCGTAAGCGTCGATATGCCCCCCCCCCCCCCCACACACACACACCACATGATTTGTTTCAAAGTCGGCAAAAAATAAAATTAAATTTAAATAATACAAAATTGATTAAAAAATATTTCTGTCAATACGGAGGTAGGGGTTAAATGCCACGCAGTATTTATGAGGGAAAAAAAGAATTGTCTCACCCCCTTCCTTTTATCAAAATATTATATGAATGATGAATACAAAAGAAAGATACAAGAAATATTTTCAACACCTTATTAGCCTTCATTATGTTCTTGCAGATCTATAGACATACTGCATTTCACTTTATTCTGTCCCCGAGTGATAGGCCTACGTCACAATAGATCGAAAACTTGAGATGTGCACACTAAAACTGCACCTCTTAGCGGAGCTGAAACAAGTGCGCGGATCCTGGATCTTGCAATTTTTAAAGCCTGTTTTTTTGTACTAAACACTTTTCACATTCATTCCCTCTTGTGATATTTGGTTGTCCAGGTAAAGGAAAACGTTCAGCTAAAAAAATAATGTTTAAATGATGTACCTTAGTGACAGAATACCTTATATTACGTACAATGCCTATACGCCATTTTGATACAGAGAGAAAGTTCGGGAAAACAGTGTACCTGTGACGTCGTACTTCGAAAAATGACGTCGAACAGGAGTTGTTTGTAGTGCATTGGCAGTGTTGACATCGCCGCGTTTCACTGGCTATTTGTTGGATTTAATCGTTCTTACGACTATATGTTTTCAGTTATCGTGATGAATATGCATTGGTATGTATTTTCGTTCTCTTGCTCCGTGATTTATTTTCTTCGGGAGATCGGCATGTGCACATGGTGTAGGGACCCGGGTCTAGTCTTCATTCATGGATACTTGGAATGAAATACTTAGGATTTAAGCGCATCGTGGCAGTAAATAACACTTCTACAGTGTTAATTACCGTTTATTACGTACATTGCGTGGACTGATTAACAATACAGACCGAGTACACATTGAATATGGATTTACTACAGGATTTTTAACTAACACAACTGGCGCATGCCCAAAGGGGTTAGTCGACACCCGGCGGCGACTAACCCCTTTGGGCATGCGCCAACTAACCCAATAAAAAATTCATCTAACCCCTGCCAGTACATGCAGCCTTGTTTACACCAATAAATAAACAAACACAACAATAAATAAACAAACAAATAACAAACAAATAAACAGATAAGAAGAAATAATTAACAGAAAATAGAATAACTTTTTTAATGAGTTTATAAACAAAATCTTGACCCAAATACTCACAAAATATGCAGAGATCTAAGGCAACATATTTTTCTACTGAGCTACAAATACATGTAAGGAGACTTAGTAGCTTATTATTTTTAATTCTTTAGATTCCGAATGAAATAATTATTCCGAGCTGAAATAATACCCTGTTATACACTGATTTCTTTTCTATCAATGTGCCTCTAAACACCTGTATTTTAATTTTATCCTTCTCAAACGTTTAAAACAATAATCGACAAATTGTAAAATTCAAATTTTAAAAGTATTTACACAGCTAATAATACGTTCCTTAGGAATTGATCAAATTTTCAAAACTTATAAATAAGCATTAAGTATATATTTTTTTTTGCTAATTGCCAAAATTTTTCATACCTCATTCTTCTGTGAAAACAATATCGGTTGATTTTTAGAAGAGGATCACAATGCTGATTAAAATTAATATATATTTTCTCCATTTTTTTTTCAAAATTGATTTTACTACTTAAAGTGCTCCATTATTTTTTACAAAACTAATACTAAGTAATCCCTTATGATCGATTGTTATAAATTATCAAAGACGGAGTAGAGAATTTATCCCTGGGAGCAGAGCTTTTATAATCTGTTTATTAGACAGAGAAGAAAAGAGAAGAAAAACAAACGTTTCATAGTGGAGGTAACCCTATTGTTTCCATAAAACGTTACAAAAAGTGTAAAACTTACAGATGCGTTCGGTGTTTTTATAAAAGCGCTTTTCAGGTATTAACTTAATAAATGGTGTTTCTTAATACTTTGGCAAGGAAAAACAAACTCGATCGAGAGATTTGCTGATGTTTTTGCAGTCTGTAATAACCTCCAACCTGCTGTATAATAAACTTTCAAAAATAAACTAACAGTTGCCAGAAATCGCGATCGCGCGATACACATGTAATAAGGACCAAATTCTCAGTTCTTAAAAGTAAGTGTTGTAAGTATTGTCAATGCTTTGGTAAATATACTAATAAGAATTCGATATAATCGTTATAATAGCCACTCTTCATACACAGCATATACTTCGTTAGTACGAAGTGATATAGTAGGGGCTGGCTTTAGTCAGACTTCACAGCATATTGTCAATCTCTAACCAGGGGGCGTATTACGCCGACAGTATACAAATCATTTGCTGAAGTTACCGTTGTTGATAGGTAGGTCCTTGTGGAAGTTTCCGGTTTTGGTTCCAGAAGGATAAGGTTACGAGCGATAAAGCGATGCCGACAGGTAGCGCCTTATGGAGGTTTCCGGTTGCCGACACATGCCATATAGCGGCTAGCGAAGCTAACCGCTTAAAAACTAACCTTTTCACTAATCCTGAAAATGTAGGTCAGATTCAGCTTCTGAAGCCAGCCTAGTAGAATGCACCCTTAGATGTACCATCCATGCAAGTATGGTCATTATAGAGCTCAAAGTTACTTGGAAATGAATCCTGCACCATAAACTTTAACCTGTTTACTCGTCCAGAAAATGTAGGTCAGATTCAGCATCCGAAGCAAGTCTGGTAGTATGCATCATAAGATGTACCATCCATGCAAGTTTAGTCATTATAGGGTTCATAGTACCTTGGAAATGAAACCTGCACCAAAAATTTTAACCTGTTCACTCAACCGGAAAATGTAGGTCAGATTCAGCATCCGAAGCAAGTCTTGTAATATGCATCCTAAGATGTACCATCCATGCAAGTTTGGTCACTATAAGTCTCATAGTAACTTGGAAATGAAACCTGCACCAAAAACTTGAACCTGTTCACTCAACCGGAAAATGTAGGTTAGATGCAGCATCCGAAGCAAGTCTGGTAGTATGCATCCTAAGATGTACCATCCATGCAAGTTTGGTCAACATCGGGCTTATAGTTACTCGGAAATGAGACCTACACCAAAAACTGCACCAAAAATGTTAACCTGCCCCATAAACATTAACCTGGTCATTCCTTTGCTGAAATTGCAGCATCTGAAACTTTGACTGGTACAATGAAACACACTAGAAACATCTTTCATGCATGTCTAATCAATATAGGACATAGAGGTACTTAAAAAGAAAACTGCTCCAAAAAACTTAACCCGGGACGCCGACGCCGAGGGTATTACATAGGCTCCCCACAACTTCGTTGAGGTGAGCTAAACATATTTTGAAGCTCTTTTAGACTGTGTCAACTTTTCAGAAAATTAAGATTATTTTTCATGCAAACCTCCAATGCAGTTGATTCCACCTCTGGTGTTTCCAGGGGGTTCTTATGTTTGCCCTGTTCTTGATTTGTTTTGTTTAATGGAATAATGAGATTTATAATTCTTTATTATCTGTCTTTTATATGATAAAATTATGACAAACCTAATAGGAATTGCCTTCAAGTGAGTAGTCTTCATTTCCATGCTAATATACTCGGTATTCAATGTGGCTTTTAATTTGTGATACAATGTAACACTTTTTTCAGATATCAAACAAACTTATCCAAAGATGTTCTTGATACAATCATGAGCATTCAGCCTAAAGACAGTGGAGGGGGAGGAGGGGAGACCAGAGAGAGTGTTGTCTATAAACTCTCTACCGACATGTTGTCCAAACTTCCTGTGGATTACCTTCCTCATGAGGTAATGTTCAGAAGAGGGCGACTTTGAGAAATGTGCTAAAAACTAAAATATTTTTGTCAGTAGGTATTTTGGAGCAGAAATATAATTTTTAATTTTTAGCTCACCTGAGTGGAGGGCTCAAGTAAGATTTTCTCATCAAAATTTGTCAGTTGTCTGTCATTGGCACTGCATGTCATTATTATCGTAAACTTTCACATTTTCATTTTCGCTGCCAGGACTACTGGAACAACTTCAACAAAACGTCACAGAGTATCCTTGGATAAAGGGGATTCAAGTTTGTTCAAATGAAAGGAAATACCCATTTCCAAGGGGAGATCAAAGTGAAAATTTGGTTGGGGTATTTAAGAATCTTCTCAAGAACTTGTTTTGTCCTCTGGTGATCAACAACATTTAAATCATTGTGCCCCAGAGAGTGCTAGGTTGTTTTCAGTTGATTCTCAAGGTTCTTTGACCTGATCCTGTTTGTTTTTTAAAAGTATTATTCTCTTAAATTTCAATTTTCAAACTTATGGAACCAACTTGATTTAATTTTTTGTCAAGAATTAATGCTAATAATACGTCTTTTTTTTTCAGGTTAAAGACAGACTGAAAAAGTATGGAAACCTGCATCCTCTTAATATATTCTTAAAGCAAGAAATAGATAGGATGCAACGTGTGATTTCCACAGTCCGTGTCACCCTAACAGATTTAAAGTTAGCCATTGATGGTACAATCATTATGTCTGAGGTAGGATTCTCTACATTATAATATTAGTAGGGAACATAAAAGTTATAGTTTTCAAGAACACAAGTTTTGTCAAGATATAGTGGGGGTATCAGTATGTTATATAACATTTTTAAAGAAGTTTTCCCATTATATCACAAATATAATATTTTATCCATATGCCCCGAAAGACTGCCGAATCACGCCTGGTACAGTTATATTCCACTGGAAACAGTTATACTGCCCTCCTGAACACAGTTAAGTTCCCTCACGTGCAGTCATTCTGCATATTAATTACGTCGGGTTCAAAATTCACAGAGGCATTTGCTAAGCAAACGTAAACAGTTCCGAGAAAATTAAAAAGTTGGCACAAAGTCTGCGATTTGTTTACTTAAATTCAGAGAAATTGGATAATTTAATTGAGGAGAAAAAATCCTTAAATACAACAAAGTGTCAGTATACTGAAAACATTCAATTTCTCCAATGAAACAGAATGGGATATGTCGGAATTATGCTCAACGTACATGTGAACATAGTGTTCAATTAATATGTTCGATGATCAATTGGGGATCAATGTTTAAAAATGTTATATACTATATATTACATGGCTTAATTCTCGGGCAGCAATACCAGAATATTTGCCCCTGAGTGACAGGAAAGCCCTGGAGTGTTATGTCGCCCTCTGCCTTTGGCATCGGGTGACATAACACTCCAGGGCTTTCTTGTCACCGAGGGGCAAATATTCTGGTATGCTGCCCTTGAAGCCATGTAATATATGTGTAATATATATTGAATCTTAGTACAGGTACATGTACTTGCTTTATTGCCACAATCAAGTTTTGGAATGATGCTGATTTATTATAAATACAAAATATATTATTACTATAAGCATTGAGGTTTATAGTGTCCTGATTTCCATCTTTTAGAATCTTCGAGATGCCCTTGACAACATGTTTGATGCAAAAGTCCCCAGTTTATGGAGAAAAATATCTTGGCAGTCATCAACATTAGGATTTTGGTTCACAGAACTTTTGGAAAGAAATGACCAGTTTTCTACTTGGGTTTTTGTTGGAAGACCAGATTCTTTCTGGATGACAGGATTTTTCAACCCACAAGGTTTAAATGTTGGCAAACAATTCATTTATTATCCATTCCTATCAACACACCCTATTACCGGCAACTGTGACAACCGATGCAACTGTGACAACAGACGGCAAAGTTATCAATCAATATGACAGAGACCTAATTGATATCATAATTTTGACTATGTATATCATTCATTTACTTTCGTTTGGTGGTTTCCCGTGTTGATATAACCTTAAACTATTTTTCTGTTGAATATAAAACAATTATTTCTTATTGAAACAAAATAAGAACAGAATAAAGCTAAATTTCAATCGTTATTCAAGAAAAATTGGTTAAACTCAGCTTATAAAATAAAAACTACTACTCTGCGGTCTTATTTCTTGTTGTATATAATTAATTTAGACTCTCTACACCATAACTTTATAATGTGATTGGACTTTGTTGTTTAACAAGTGTGCTGCAAGTGTTTGATTTTGATGGGTCAAGACATTTTGGCTGTCGTGAACAACAGATGTTCGTTTCTGTGGCAAACACTGACGACAGATAATGGCAATCGGTAACACATTTATTTTAATCTGGATTTCAACTTTTTAAACGTTTTTTTCTTATCAAGATCACTGACAAAAATATGACTAGTTGTCAGACATCTCTATACATTATATAATTTATTATTTCAGAAGATGATTGTCTATCTAAGAACGAAATATGATCTCTCTGCAAACATTTGCTGCAAGTCTTCAACATACATTGATGCAAACTTGCTACACAAACGTTGCTGCAAAGGATCCTTCGCTGCAACGAAGCTAAAGAAACCATAACAAACTTTTAAAACCTTTGTGTTTGCAGCAAGTTTGTCGCTAGTTTTGACAAGCTTATAGCAAACAGTTTTATAATAAGAAAAAATAAAACAAAACCATATCTTATCAGCCAGACGTTGTGTGATATCTACAACTTCAATTGAAATATTTCAAAATGGCGAATTCTTTGTTGACCTAGGTACAGTCTACATTTCATTGGCTGGTTTGACTTGTTTACTGTCATGCGTTTCCAACGAACTTGTTGCTGCTGTATATAGAGGCATGTATGTTTCTTGCAATGTTCCTGCAAACATTTTGAGTTCTTGCAAGATAATATAGCAATAGTTGTAATGTCGGCCGCAACATCGCAGCGAGCGACAATAATCTGCAAGAAAACTTTTCCTGTGTACATTTTTGTTTGCTAAAGTCTGCAGCAAACATAACAGTTTCCTGAGGAATGCCAAAATTAGCAATTTTAAAAACCTAAGTTTATAACTACATAAAACTTGTACATAAAAAATCACTTTTAAGTACTTTACTGTGGTCCTTGATATGTTACAGTTCCAAATATCCGTTTTCTGTTTCTTATCGTTGAAAAACAAAAGAAGATGGGGGAACAAGGCGGGCATAATGCTTATGGCAACAAATACATGTATTAAGAAATCATATTCAATATGTGAATTAAGTACTAGTATTTAGATCAACTTCCAATTATTGAATTTATGATATTATTAGAAAAAAAAAACTTTTCTAAGAAAAAAAAAATCGACAAAATTATAAAAATACTAGATGGTTTTAGTGAGATTCGAACCCTAGCAATAAAAATCCGACAAATCATACTGCTTTGAGATTGAGACTAACGCCTTACCCACTATGCTACATGGTTCATGATGATTTGGGGCATAAAAATAATGTCTGTGATATACCGGTTACTCTTGACTTAATGGACTTAAAGTATTTCTCTAAAAGATGCGAATCTTTTGTCATAAAAGTGTACTTTTAAAGTAAAGTGGGTCTTCGCTTCATGTTTTAGTAAACCACAAATTGTATATTCTATTGCAAACTTTTAGGATCATCTTTTTAAAAAATGGAACGAAGACCCACTCATATTAAAAAAAATTGTTTAAGTATGAGAAACTGATCCTTTTTGTTCTTTTTAGTTTTTTCATAGGCAAATATTTTCAGTCTGTGTCAGATTTTTGTAAATTGTAGAGATTTAGATTAGATAAACTTCATTATTAGATAAAATATCAAATAAAATTCTGATACAATTGAGATTTGATTTTTAACTTCTTATCTGTCGCACTATAGGCATTTCGTCCGCCTTATCCCCCCATCTTCTTTACGAACACCACTGGGCCGTCTTATTTAGACATGTTCATGTTGATTATCAAAGAATAGTTATTCAGTAGCTGCCGTATGGCAACCATGCACGGGTACTTGTGGAGAGGAATAACACCCCCCCCCCCCTCCGAGGGGCATGTCCATAAATTCCTTTGATAGCAAGTACCATACATTTGACCAATATTGACAGCCAAAATATGTCTTGACTTAATTTGAAGCCTACTAGTATCAGGATACAGCTAATTTGTACTTGATCAAATTTTGTATCCACTGTTTCCGATTGCCGTATTTCGTTTTAAATCTGCTGTCATTGTTTGCCTCGTCTGTTGTACCTGATAGCCAAAATGATTTCACCAAACAAAATTAAACGCTTGCGGCGCTTTTATTAAACAACAAAAATTATCCATATTTTAAAGTTATGTCGTAAAGAGTCTGAATTTATTATATACAACAAGAAATGTGACCGTAGAATAGCAATTTTTATTATATAAGCTCAATTTGACCAATTTTTCCTGAACAACGATTGAAATTTAGCTTTATTCTGTTCTTGTTTTGTTTCAATAAGGAATCATAGTTTTATATTTAACAGAAAAATAATTTAAGGTTAGATCAACACGGGAAACCACCAAACGAAAGTAAATGAATGTTATAAATAGTCAAAATTATGATATCAATTAGGTCTCTGTCATATTGATTGATAACTTTGCCGTCTGTTGTCACAGTTGCATCGGTTGTCACAGTTGCCGGTAATAGGGTGTGATCAAGAGCTCTTCAAAGAAACTAATAGATACTTATCCAGTGTTGTGATTCAGTAATGATCATTTTATGTCATCCACATAACTCAGGTGATCTATTTGGTTATGATCTGTTTTCATCCTGAGTTGTCAGTAGTACATGCCATGATTCTATTGGCTATATATTAAATTTAGTTTTTGGATGTTAATTTAGGATTTTTGACTGCAATGAGACAAGAGGTTACAAGAGCACACAAAGGTTGGGCTCTTGATTCTGTGACTTTACACAATGAGGTTATCAAGGCAGTGAAGGAAGACATAACTGCTCCACCAGTGGTGAGTCAACTGTTCTTAATTACTTGAAATGTCCAAGGAAGTGCATATGCTATTTTCAAGATTTCTTGATGTTTGAGTTCAACAGAAAACTTGGAATGTTTGTTGTAGGAGGGTGTGTATGTGTATGGACTTTACCTAGATGGTGCTGGTTGGGACAAGAGAAACTGTCGCCTTTGTGAGCCCCCACCCAAAGTTCTCTTCACACCAATGCCTGTAGTTCACATGTATGCTATCAATTCCACAGCTCCCAAAGACCCTAGGTTATACCAGTGTCCTGTCTACAAAAAGCCAAACCGCACAGATCTCACCTACATTACTTTCATTGTATTAAAGACAAATCAAAGTCCTGATCACTGGATTTTAAGGGGTGTAGCAGCTCTGTGTGACATCAAGTAAATCTAGGATGAATTCAGGAACGGTTACCTCATACATGTAGATGTTTTTATTGATAACAAGTTTATTTTTGTTTAGACTCTCTATAAATTTATAGGTAATACACTGTTTGACATTTAATATTTAATAACTTATAATATTTATCTGTTGAATTGGTTTATTATAATATTACTTATTTTTCATATAACAATTTAAAAATATAATGAAAATAAATTGCTGAAGTGTTAAGTTTTTTCTTGTCTTTGGTCACAGGAACATGAACAGGTACATCCTTGCAATATACTGGGTTGTCCTGAAGAATCGAAATAGAAGGGGACATCAAAAAAGTAAAGGGGGATCTAAGGTTCAGGGCTAGACAAATAGCATTGCCAGACGACAGGTCCGGGACAACCATTTTTAGCTCACCTGAGCCGAAGGCTCAAGTGAGCTTTTCTGATCACGTTTTGTCCGTCGTCCGTCCATCTGTCTGTCCGTCCGTCTGTCCGTCTGCAAACTTTTCACATTTTCGACTTCTTCTCAAGAACCAATGGGCCAATTTTAACCAAACTTGGTACAAAGCATCCTTGGGTAAAGGGGAGTTTAAATTGTTAAAATGAAGGGCCAAGTTCCCTCACAAGGGGAGATAATCAAGAAAAGACAAAAATAGGGTGGGGTCACTGAAAAATCTTCTTCTCAAGAACCACTGGGCCAAGAAAGCTGAAACTCATGTGGAAGCATCCTTGGGTAGTGTAGATATTAAATTGTTAAAATCATGACCCCCGGGGGTAGGACGGGGACACAATAGGGAATCCAAGTTTTACATAGAAGTATATAGAACAAATCTTTAAAAATCTTCTTCTCAAGAACCACTGGGCCAGGAAAGCTGAAACTTATGTGGAAGCATCCTCGGGTAGTGTAGATATTAAATTGTTACAATCATGACCCCCGGGGGTAGGGCGGGGCCACAATAGAGAATCAAATTTTTAGGTCACCTGAGTAAACTCAGGTGACCTATTGCTATCCGTTTTCGTCTGTCGTCGTTCGTCGTACGTCGTGTGTCGTACGTCGTACGTCGTTCGTAAACTTTTGAACATTTTTAACTTCTTCTCTGGAACTACTGAACCAATTTCAACCAAATTTGGTATACAGCATCTATAGATAAAGGGGAACAAAAATTGTGAATTTCATGGTCCCTGCCCCCCTGGGGCCTGAGGGGTGGGGCCAAAACCACTAAAATTAATGCAATCTTTAAAAATCTTCTTCCTTACTCCTGGACATCAAACAGTCAAACTGTTGACATGATTGTAATCAGCATTGAGTCCTCTACCAAAATTGTGAAATTCATGGCCCCTGGGTCAGGAGTTCTGGTGTTAGGGCGGGGCTATATAGATCATATAGTAAAAGTGCACTATTTCTTTGAAAATCTTCTTCTCTGCTCCTGGGTATTAAATAAAGCAACTAAGAACATAGTTATGATGACCAAGAGTGCCTCTTCAATAATTTTGAATTTTATGGACTCTGGGTCAGGGGTTCTGGTGTAAGGGCGGGGCTATATAGATCATATAGTAAAAGTGCATTATTTCTTTTAAAATCGTCTTCTCTTCTCCTGGGTATTAAATAAACTAACTAAGAACATAGTTATGATGACCAAGAGTGCATCCTCCAAATTGTGAATTTTATGGCCCCAGGGTCAGGGGTTCTAGGGCGGGGCTCTATTGATTATATAGTGAAAATGCATGAATTCTTTAAAAATCTTCTTCTTTGCTCCTGGGTATTAAGCAGACTAAGTAAGTATACAGTTATGATGAACAAGAGTGTCTCTTCCAAAATTGTGAATTTTGTGGCCCCTGGGTTGGGGGTTGTGATGTAAGGGCTAGGCTTTATTGACTATATAGTGAAAATACATTGTTTCTCAAAAATCATCTTCTCTGCTCCTTGGTATTAAACAAATGAAATATGTACATAGTTATGATGAGGAAGGATGCTTCTTCCAAAACTGTGAATTTCATAGCCCCTGGGTCAGGGGTTCTGGTGTTAGGGTGGAGCTCTAATGATTATATATAGTGAAAATGCATGAATTCTTTGAAAATCTATTCCACTGCTCCTAGGTATTATGCGAATGATCTTAGTTTATATATTTATGATGAAGAAAGGTGCATCTAGCAAAATGATAAATTTCATGATCTCTGGGTCAGGGATATCGGGAAGGAGGGGGGGGGGGGGTAAAGTACATAGTCTGAAGATAAATATTAAATGCTTTGAAATCTGCTCTGTGGTATTAATGAACCGTTTATGTTGAAATAAAATTTATGATAAAATTTCCAAAATTTTGAAATGTGTGGCCCCAGGGTCAGTGGTTCCTGAGGGGTGGGGTGCAACACTAGCTGGTTATAAAGTGAAAATGCATTTACTCTTTCTTACTCAGATCTAACTCTGGGTATTAAGTAACTAGAGTAAGCATTCTAAAAAGTGTATAATTACACTTTCTATAATTCTATAAAGTGTATAATTATGATAAGCAATGGCGCTTCTTTCAAAATCTTGAATTTCATGGAATCTGGTTTAAAACACAAACCAAATTTAATATTCGGAAAGTTGTTTCATGATACTCAGGTGACCTATAAGGCCCGTGGGCCTCTTGTTACATAGAAATATATAGAACAAATCTTTAAAAATCTTCTTCTCAAGAACCACTGGGTCAGGAAAGCTGAAACTTATGTGGAAACATCCTGGGGTAGTGTAGATTCTAAAGTTTTAAAATCATAAAAGGGAAGGGGGTAGTGGGGCAAGATAGGACTATAGCAAGAGGGGGAATCTGGTAAAGATCTGCATCACCCAAGTTATTCAGGTGAGCGATGTGGCCCATGGGCCTCTTGTTTTCTGCCTTTTTGTTTGTCCATTGTTATGTATCACTGAATGGAACAGTATAATGTATTAGTTTTGTATCTAATGAAAATAGAATGCGCTGGTGCAAAATGTTTTTTATTAATTTTAAAGGTTTGATAAATCAGAATACCCAAGGAAAGGGCTTAGATGGATTTATGATATGTACTTACTAGGAAGAATTGTTGACTAGGCCATCTGCAGAGCTGCCAACCCTTCCGATTTTGGCGTAAAGCGTACGAAATCAGCCTCTAAAATACGCCTTACGATTTCTTTCTATATTCTTCCGATTTCGGTTTTTCTAGTTCAGTTTATATTACCGGAATTTTCATAGGTGGCAGTTTATACTTTCTACTATTTAAATACATTCATAATCCTTATAAGGATTGCTTGTATCATCCTTACAGTTTTAGAAGGCCGATCACATTCATGTCAATGTTTTTAAAGTAAAATAAATGAAAACAAACCTCAGATTGTATGTCCTTTTACAAAACATCTTCAGCGGCAGGGTGCCTAAGCGGTCTCTCGAACCCGCCTTACTATTTGTCATTTCAGAATGTTGGCAGCTCTGCATCTGTAAATTAAAAATAAAATTGATTTTCTCTTTATTATGGTCCGCGTTCAACGCAAAAAAAATGACATGGATAAATAATACTTGTATTTTTTAAAAATTCATTCCAAAGTCTTGTCAAATTAAAAACTATTTTAACTTCATGTTTAAGAATTTAAAAAAAGTTCTCCCTCCCCTCAGTATTATTATCCTGTGTTGGGATGGTCTTCCAGAGTATATCCACTCAGGAGGGAGAATGATAGTCACTGTGACAACAAATTTTTGTGCCTGATGAACATCTCGAAGCATCTACCAGTACGAAAAGCTACTATCTTATCGTGTTAGCAGTGGCTCAGTTGTACATATGCACTTCGATGCATTCACACGCATTTTCACATTTCAACTCCTAGTATTCAGGTATTTAATTATTTCATTCAAACTACAAAAGTCAAGGTCTAGCCTATTTCAATGATTTTTCCCCGTCATTTCAGGCCCGTAGGAAGAAATTTCAGGGGTGGGGGCCAACCGTTTATTTTCATTTGGGGGCACTCTCAACTACCAAAAATTTCTTGAACACCCCCCCCCCCCCCAGCTGCAGATCTGTAGCTCTCTGGTTGAAAAAAATTCGGATATTATTTTCAACCAGAGAGCTACAGATCTGCAGCTACCCCCCCCCCCCCCCAGCTGCAGATCTGTAGCTCTCTGGTTGAAAAAAATTCGGATAGACACCCCCCCCCCCCCCACCAAAAAAAAAAGTTATCTTACGATTTATTGAGGGGGCGTGATCATTTAGTACAGTAGCTATGTTTTCTACAGTATACTGCTATATACAGCTGTACATAGGCAAAATTATTGGGGGGGGGGGGGGGCTCCCCTTCCCAGTTCCTACAGCCATGCATTTAAGTACACTGAAATAATTAGCTCTTCTGAGCCAAAGGCTCAAAGAGCTAATGCTATGGCCATTTGTGCGTTGTGCTTCGTGCGGTGTGCGTTAACTTTTTAGAATATGGGCCATAACTCAAGAACCCCTTGGCCAATCATTGTCAAATTTGTTACAGGGCATCCTTGGCCCAAGGGCTACCATTTATACTAAAACTAGGGTTGGGACCCTAAAACAAGGGGAGATAATCAGGAAAATAGAACCAAAAGTACTGGTTGCTAAAAAATCTTCTCCAGAACCACCAGGCAGATTTTCACCAAACTTACATACAAGGTTCAGGATATGTTGAAGAATAGAAATTGTTCAAGGCATGACCCTGGGGCAAAGGGCGTGGTCTCAAGGTCACTTCAAAGTTAACCAAAATTTACACTTAATAAAAACGTTGATATTTTGCTTACTATAAAGACTAGGATCATCAAATCTTGTAAGTTGATGCATCTAAGGACTTCACATCATGTTAACACAAAATTAGGTCATGGTGACCTACTTTTAAAATTTTACGGGCTTTTGTTTTCAAATTGATTTGGATGCATATTTTGGACACTTTAAGGCCTATCATCATCAAACTTTGTCAGTTGATGCATCTTGGGTCCTTAAACAAGGTCAACTTAGAAGTAGGTCACCTTGACCTACTTTTTGAATTTTATGGCTCATCTTTTCTAAAACATTTCATCCCATTATTTCAGATACTGAGAGGTTTAGATTCACCAAACCTTGTAAGTTGATGCATCTTGGGGCCTTAAAACATATTTCTGAAAAAGTAGGTCACTGTGACCTACTTTTTGAATTTTATCGGCATTTGTTTTCAAATTGTTTAAAAGGCATATTTTGAATACTTTCAGACCTATGATCATCAAACTTTGTCAGTTGATGCATCTTGGGTCTTCGGAAAATGTCAACCAAAAAGTAGGTCACGGTGACCTACTTTTGACATTTTATGGCTATATTTCAGTATCTTAGGTACTTTTTGGCTTATAATCATCAAACTTTGTCAGTTGATACAACTTGGGTTTTCGGAGAATGTCGACCAAAAAGTAGGTCACTGTGACCTAGTTTTGACATTTTATGGCTATATTTCAGTATCTTAGGTACTTTTTGGCGTAGAATCATCAAACATTGTCAGTTGATGTATCTTGGGTCCTCGGAAAATGTTGGCCAAAAAGTAAGTCATGGTGACGTACTTTTGACATTTTATAGCTATATTTAAGGGGGCTCTCTACACCTATAAAGTATAACTGATTTTTGTTGCATGCATTTGTTTCTAATAATAGGCCCCATATCCGATAAAATAAGGTTCCAAAGTACTCCAATTTATTTTTTAGAAATATTTTATTTATTTTGTTAAAATCCCTCCTATCTATATTTTTAAAAGCCCAGTGCTTTAAATTTCTCTTCAAAGTTTAGTGTTATAAAATATTGAAATAATAACCAACAAAAATAAAAATAAAATCAACATAATTTTTATTTAAATTTACAAAAATAGACAAAAGAAAAACTAAAACAGCATTTTCTTGAGATTAGCTGGTTGGATCCTCTTCAATATCTGAAAAGATGTATAATATCAAAGGGTAAAAACAATGAAAAAAAGAAATTGAAAAAAATTGAAAAACTGTCAAAAATTTATAAACATCACAAAAATTCAGGTGTGAGAGATCCGCTTTAAGAGTGGACTCAAATATCTCGGTACTGTTTTTTTTTTATATATATATATAAATAAACTTCAAATAAACTCTACTTGCACAAGTATTAAACAAATTGTCACGCAAGGACATTTAAAGAAGTTCGTATTGTACATGTATTGTTTTTCAATGAGTTTAAGCGAAAATCATCGCGTTTCCAGTCAATGACAAAGACATGTATTTAGTGAATTCATGGTTTTGAGAAAGGTAGATTTTCTTACCGTTTTTATCCAACTTGCATGTGTTATCCAGTGCTATATATAACAAAACAAGTTAAGATGGTAAATGGCCAAAAGCAGTAAAAGAAATTCCTATAACCAAATGCACGCTTCGTCTAAAACCTGCAGAACAGAGTATCCTCTAGTCGATGGGAAGATAATACATATGTCTTATCTTATCAAATTTGCAATTTGGGGGATAGGCCTATATTTTGCTGAAAAGCATATATGATTATTGAAGAAATGAATTTCTGAGTGTATGGCGTTTTGACACGTAATGATGAATTAGCATATGGACAAGCCATGTTTTATATCATTTTTTTCTCATCTAAAAATCTTATTCTAATAAGTTTGTAAATGTATTATCTAATAATTAAATAAGTAAAATTGAATACATTGACAAACAATTCATTTTTAAAGAAAGGATACGTATTGGGCAAAACACTGTATTAATTGATGTGATATTATGGACATTCCATCCACAATATCGCATGTTGTGTTATATTCAGTGATTTATCGGTGTTAAGTGAATTTGAATCTGATCATTTGGGATCAAAATGGCGTTTTTATGGAAGTACGCCATGTTGTGACGTTGTAGAGTGCCCCCTTAAGTATTTTAGGTACTTTTTGGCTTAGAACTATCAAAACTTTGTCATTTGATGCAACTTGGTTTTTCGAAGAATGTCGACCAAAAAGTAGGTCACTGTGACCTAGTTTTGACATTTTATCGCTATATCTTAGGTACTTTTTGGCTAAGAATTATCAAACGTTGTCAGTTGAGGCATCTTGTGTTTTCAGAGAATGTCGACCAAAAAGTAGGTCACAATGCCCTACTTTTAATTATCTCAGATACTTATTGGCTTAGAATCATCAAACATTGTCCGTTGATGCATTTAGGTCCTCGGAAAATGTCGACCAAAAAGTAAGTCATGGTGACCTATTTTTGACATTTTATGGCTTTATTTAAATATCTCTGGTACTATTTGGCTTAGAATCATCAAACTCTGACAGTTGATGCATCTTTGGTCCTCGGGGAATGTCAACCATAAGAAGGTCACAGTGATCTACTTTAATATCATTATGTGAGGTACTTATTCAATAGAATCATCAATCTTTGTCAATTAATGCATCTTGAGTCCTCAGAAAGTTTCAAATCAAAAAGTAGGTCACCATGTCCTACTTATAGTATTTTATAGCTATACTGAAATATCTTCAGTCCCAACAGGCAAAGAATCATCAAACTTTGTCAGTTCATGCATCTTAGGATACTTAGAGTAAGAGGCTTCAAATAGAAGTGATAGATTGTACAATTTATCAGTAGAGCGATTCAATGCCCTTGGGCCTCTTGTTAAGACATGTGCGGATCTAGCGTGGGATTTTGTTGGTTTTATAATTTATATATATATATATATAAAAAAAAAGAAATAAGAATTGTCAATGCTTCTTATTGTAACATATCTCTGTATAAAATTTACATACACACGCACTTAACACATTATTAAAAACGCTTACTCCAATTACTACCATTTCAAACACAGGTCATTAGATTATGAAATTATGTATTACTTTTTTAAATGGATAATTTTTAAAATACAAAGTAGGTTTCTACTCTTTATTCATTTAGTTTTATAAAGAAGACGTAACTAGGGCCTATCACTGTAACTCAGATGAGAACAAAAAGGATATAAAAATGTGACGTCATGATAAGTAAAAGTTCATGGGCTATTATGACGTCACAATTGTTATTGTGATGTCATAGTAGTGTAGCCATTGTATAGATCTATGTTTGCATGATTTTGACGGGAATAAATTCGCAATATAAATGGGCTGTATCAACTCTAAATGCGCTAATCCAGAGGAAGTAAATAGGGTTAGAAATAGAAGGACTGGTCCCCCTCGTGGCATCCGCCGAATAGCCAACTTATTCCGGAAAACAAGAATACAACCTTTAAATATTCAACCATCTGATGATTCCCCCCATAGCTCCAACCAAGACCCGCCGGAAAATGAAAGAGTCTCAGTGGCTGAACCAATTGCAACCAAGGAGACACAATGTGAAGAAGGGCAAAGTAATCGCGATTGCCTGGAAGAGAATTCGGGACAACCAAGTACTTCCACATGTACTAATGGTGTTACTGAATCGGCTTTACAAGACTTCGTACCGAATGCCATGGATGGACAGTCGCCCTCCCCAGCATGCAGTGACCGTAACACCCAAGCCGAGCGCCCTTCATCAGTGCCCCCAGATGATGACGAAAAACCAGCAGTCGAGCAGACAAGGAATCCAAAAAAGGTATCCTTCTCCGGAGAATTAGAAGAGGTCGTTACCTTTTCTAAATCCCCAGATGAAGAAGAAAGGCAGAAAAGGGATATTGTCGTAATTCTACCCAGCTGTGAAACAGAAGAGGAGGAGGAGGAGGGCAACCCAACTCCAGCTACATCTCCAAGCAAGAAGTCGCCCGCTGCCACTGGGGCGCGGCCTCGTACTGCCCTCCCTACCTCTCCAAGCAAAAAAGCGCCCGCTGGCAGTGGGGCCAGGCCGCGGACTCCCCTCCCTACCTCTCAGCCAAAGACCAGTGCTCTCAAAGATACGAAGAAAAAGAAAGGCAAAAAGGTAAATATTCTTACCGGCAAATAAGATGTTTTATTCATTATCAAATGCGGATTTAATTTACCCTGTAAAAGGAATATAAATATATATATATAAGGAAATCTATTCCAGTATAGTCTTTTTTTTTTAAGTCCAGTAAATTAAATAATGTACATGCATTTAATACAGACAAAGGCACATGAGGGTTGCTTTGAAATATTTCTAAACGCGCTGAAGTACATGTATTTACATCTTTGTTGAGTCAATTATTTTGAAAGCGACGACAAGGATTTTAAGAACGTGTGTGCTTTAAAATAGCAGGCTTCATATTTTAGCGGCTTTGATAACAACAACTACTGTAATTCATGAATACTCGATAACATTATACGGTATCAATGCATAGCGCTAAATTTTGAATACGCTAATTTATTTACTTTTATATGTACATGCAGAGTGTATTGTGAAATCTCTATGAAAATTCTAAACTAGTGAAATATATCATTTTCTACTATTGAATATCTTCATTTTAAAGATCCAATTCACAAGAAAAAAAAGTAATTTGAAATTTTCTCCTTTTTTCTCATGATCCATTGGAGAGGAAAAATATGAACAATTAAAAAAAATATAATATTCATTTTCTTTTTCTAAATCATTTCACCTTAATCATGTCTTCAATTGTCATTCTTTTTTTATTGCCAGGCGCTTAAGTTACATGTCATGAATGCAAAACATGTTAGACTCTCTTTTCATCAATAAATCAAAAGAACCCCCCCCCCCTCCCCTTTCGATAAATTTTGGAAAGAACGTTTTTTTAGAATTGAAATCTTAAGAATTTATTGAGAGGGAGGGGTTAACGATATTGAACCTACATATTACGAGCAAACATCATTTCTAACAGGCTAGCGTTGCAGAGAGGACACTTTCATCTACCAAACAAATCCGGCCTAAATCATCAAGGGCTAAGACTTCAAAAGAAAAAGAAAAAAATAAAAATATAGAGATGGCCTACAAGTGGAAGAGGGTTCAAAAATGGATGAAACGATTCACGGACACTGTTGAAAAGGAAGAAAGCAGGCCTGACAAACAACAACGGGCAAAATCTGCCCCGGTCAACCGGTCACAGCAGGAGGGACAGGAGGTCAGTTCTATGTTAAAAACGTAAACACAGACAAACAAACGCATAAAAGTCTTACATTTTACAGGTTTAGAATTAAATACACTTGGTCGTGACGATTAAAACAAAGTTGTAAAACCAGTCAATCAATCAATTAATAATATTGGTAAATTATATTTTAAAAAATAAAATTATGTTAAAACACCAGAAAATAAATGAAAGAAAAAGTGGAATTCTAATTCAACTCGACCTCTTTCTTTATAGGTATTATCGACAATGAAAAACTTAACTTTATCTGATCTGATTAGTGATTTGTAATTAAGTTAAAAATATGTTATTTTGCAAGAAATTATTTATATAGATATACATGTTTGTATTTCAGATCACGCATTTAGTTTAATTTTTAATAGTGCAAAGACTTTATTTTCATCTGCTGAATTTAATGAAGTTTTAATTTTGTCATAAAATGATTGATTGATTATTGTTTAACGTCCAATTCGAGATTATTTTACTAAAGTAGGGGAATCGTCGATCGATTGACTGATTGATTGATTGATTTATTGTATATAGTTTAAGGTCCCTTTTAAGAATTTTTAACTTTATTTGGAGACGCCACCACTTGCCGGTGGAGAGTTGCAAATTTTGTCCTATGGTCAGCACTTAGGGCCATTGACCAGTGAGGGATCTTTTTCGTGCCAGCACCTACTACGACATGGGACCTCGGTTTATACGGTCTCATCCGAAGAACCGGTCCCCACGTCGCACAACTCCGGGCCCTACTTTTCGACTCTAGGTCGAGCAGACGCTCTTACCACTGCGCCACGCGGGCTACGGGTTCTCAAAAGTTAAATTACAAGTATATGTAAAGAATCACATTATACTTTCAGAGGTATGCAGGCACATGTACCTACGTGGTTGCTCGTGCTTTTAAGCTCACCTGAGCCAAAGGCTCAAGTGAGGTTTTCTGATCAAAATTTGTCCTTTGCATTTTGTCTGTCGTCGTCGTTAACTTTTCAACTTCTTCTCAAGAACCACTTGGCCAATTTCAACCAAACTTGGCACAACGTATCCTTAGGTAGAGGGGATTTAAGTTTAAATGAAGGGCCACGCCCTTACCCAAGGGGAGATAATGCAGAAAAAGTGAAAATTTGGTGTAATGTTTTAAAAATCTTCTTCTCAAGAACCACTGTACCAGGAAAGATGAAACTTACAGAAAAGCATCCTTAGGTAGTGTAGATGCAAGTTTGTTAAAATCATGACCCCCAGGGGTAGGGCAGGGCCGCAATGGCTGGTCATAGTTTTACATAGAAATACATAGGGAAATAATTCTTTTAAAATCTTCCTCACAAGAATAGCAAAGGCATGATTGAGCATATTCATATGGAAGCATTCTCAGGTAGTGTAGATTTAAGTTTGTTCAAGTCATGACCCCAATGGGTAGGGCGAGGCCACAATGGCCGATCAAAGTTTTCCTGTTCCAGGAAAGATGATACTTATAAGAAGCATCCTCAGGTAGTGTAGATTCAAATTTGTTCAAATCTTGACCCCCCAGGGGTAAGGCAGGGCCACAATGGCCGATCAAAGTTTAACATAGAATATATAGGGAAATTCTTTAAAAATCTTCTTCTCAAGACCCCTGGGTGTAGTACAGGGCCACAATGTAAGTTCAAATGTAAAGGACAATAAAGCCACAGGTAGTCAAAGAAATATGCAAGCATCCTTAGGAAGTGTAGATTCAAGTTTGTTCAAATCACTCCCCACTATTTTAAACTTTTCAATAATAAACTGACTTCTGCTTTTTTCCTTGCAACATTGCTTAGGTGAGCGATGTAGCCCATGGGCCTCTTGTTTCTTTTCTTTGGGGGGGGGGGGGGGAGTCGAGTGTGTGTTTTGGGTTGGGGAAAATGGTTCATTACCACATGATCGGTATCATTACTGTACGTTAGTATATTTTTAACTGACCCTTAATAAATCATTTTTAAAATGAATTCCTTGCTCATCATGTTTTTTTTTTTACTTTTACCTATTTTCCTCAGGCCAGCTGTTCTTATACAAGCACCAGAAGATCCAGGATCCGCCCCTGGGATATGGATCGTGACGTCGTCACCTTGATGATGATCCAGGAGGAGGATGAGGAGGAGGATCCATATCCCAGGGGGGGAGGAGGAGGCGGGAAATGAGGAGGTGGGGGCAACAGGGGGTGCAAGGGAGCAGTAGTGTAAAGGAGGAGAGAGAGTAAGAAGCCAGGGGGTCTGGGCGAGGCACCCAATGGGAACAGTGAACTAGAGGAGGGAGAAAAATTGGGTCAGGAGGAGGCTGCCAATGGGAACAGTGAACAAGAGGAGGGAGAAAAATTGGGTCAGGAGGAGGCTGATGAGGGGGAACAGCATATTAAAGAAGGCATCAAGAAGGGAGTTAGGAGGAGGCCCATGAGAGGGAATAGCAAATTAAAGAAGGCATTAAGAAGGGAGTTAGGAGGAGGCCCATGAGAGGGAATAGCAAATTAAAGAAGGCATCAAGAAGGGCGTTAGGAGGAGGCCGATGAGAGGGAACTGCAAATTAAAGAAGGCATCAAGAAGAGCGTTAGAAGGAGGCTGATGAAGGGGAACAGAAAATCAAGGAGGAGGAAGAAACTGAAGAGGCCGAGGCCACAGATGGGGAAGCAACGGAGAGGAGGGAGTAAAAAGCAAATGATTAAGAGCTGCCGAGGGGGAACTGTTCATTAGAGGAGGCATCAATAAGGTGGTCAGAAGAAGGTTGCCAAAGGGGGGGGTGTAGTGTAGTGAATAAGATAGAAGAAACAGAAGCAGCTAGGCCAGGAGGAGTCTGTCAAGGGGGAGCGGTTAGTTTCAGAATAAAGTGAAAGTCAGGTCAGGAGGAGACACTGAAGGGAAGCTTAGAATTGGAGGTCTGGAGGAAGTGAAACGCAGGTCAGGAATTGAAAGCGCTAAGCGCGCATGCGCAAGCGATTACTAGGGTGTCTTCAGATTCCATGATGATTTGCATGATCTTTTTATCAACGACCTCTACCGGCCGTATATATTGCTGCGTTCAGTACCATAGTTGCCAGTAAACTTGCGCGTAGTTTAATGCTACATACTCAATCGTTTTGAAAACACAGCTCGTCTACCTGTAAATTGTTAATTCTATTACAAATTATCACTTAGCATAAATATTTATAATACAAATTCTTTACGCGGCTGCTAGGCTAGCAAAATTCTTGTTCGAAATTCGTTTCTGTACTTAAATTCCATCTAGCACTAAGATCTTGAACGCGCCCCTAACGCGCCCTCTATGATTAATGATATAATTATGTAAACAAATAGAGTTCTATGGCATGGGCTCCTATTGTTGACCTAAATCATCTCCCTCGTGTAATATATATGGTTCTTTTTAAAGGTGATTATATTTTTTAAAATAAATGTTGTATATTATGTTCGATTTCAAAATGACGAACTCAGTTTCGAGGAGTGATACAGCGCTAACTAGTAAGCTTACGAAATACAGCGCCACTGAGCAAGTTATGTAACTGTACCAAGTCGTCTAAAAATATGCAACTGGAAATCCCCGACCCTCTGTCGGCTACTTTATTGTAGGAGTTATCATAATAGGTGTTAATTAGTACAGTTGATATTAATTTTCGTTTGTACGGAAATTTGGCGGATCTTATCTCTGAACAATATGGTGCATATCAATAAGTACTGGCAAACACCAGTTATGTCACAAATCTTATTTCTGCGGTGTAATTCGAAATAGTTAATACAAATACCGAAAAAACATTTAATGTGCACGTGTATTGAAAAGTTTCAGTGAGTTTCTAAAAATCAAATTGGATCAAATCTATGAGTAGTACATGTATGATTCCATTAAAATAAATGTTTAACTAAGTTTTCTACATAGTCTTTATCTGTATTAAAATACGAGGGGCGTTCAATAAATAATGTCATTAGCTCGATGACATACAACATAGTAGTCATATGACATAAAGCTTGACTTTCTCTCATTATTGAGTCTTTAATGAATTTATAACAGTTTATGTGACCACTTTTCATCACATAGTTTTATTGTGAGAAGCTGGGAAACAAGGGCTATTCGAGACACTGCATTATAAATGAATGGTAAAGAATCAGTAAACTAGAGTGAAAATAAAAGCTACATTAAAGCTGCTGTAAAACTTGTTAAAAATCCCAAAGAAATATTCACTTAAATATGTGACATTTACAGCAACCGATGCCTGTTTTATAGACAAATTAGCAGGTGGATTTCAAAGATAAAAAATTATATAATAGGCATCAAAAATGGGTACCCTCCTTGCCAACAAAAATTATAACAACTTATGTACTATTTGCCAAATTTCAACAAATAATATTTGATGTTGTATGATTGACTTTAAGACATAGCAAATTTGATAGACATCATATCGGGAGTAGTTTACAATGTTTTTAAGAAACGTTTGACAGTAATTAAGCTTGGTACTCTAAGGTCACCCTGTATTTTGAAAAATGAGTGAAAACGACAGCGTGTACAAAAGTCTTAACAATTATTTTAAAATATCAGTAATTGTGGTAATCCACGCTTGTTTTATATTCAAACAGATATTGGAACATGAATCTATTGCTTAAAACCATTAAAACAAAATTTACCATAAGATGTACTTGATAAAAACGGCGAAGGTCTGTCAAGAGCAAAGGTATGCAAGAGCACAAAAACAGATTTATATGCAATTTTCTTAAATATTAGTGGTATTATTGTTCAAATTCGTATTCGGGGAGACAGTTTAATATCTGGAGGTGTCTAGAAAGCAGTTTTTTTGCAAAGAAATCGAAAGGTTTATCAGAGAAAGGACCCAGAATCAGGAATCCACTACATTGAATTTCTTCATGACAGTGTTTAAACCCGCATGCCCTAAAGAGTAAAGGGGTTTACGGGATAAACAGAAAGTTAATGTTTTTTAACATTAACAATATTTGCCAGATCTTTGACCTTTTGACTTGTTTCTATTTCCAAACTTGAATAAAACACCTTTCAGAAGGAAAAAACAAGTCCAGGAAATCATTGGATCTGCCATTTTCCAGTATACTAAGGGTCATACCCAAAAATGAGTTCTAAAAACAATCAGAAATTGGATAAAAAATGTTACGGACATGTGTTTGAATTAAAATAGATTAATAAGTAAAATCATGAAGACTAAATTATTCAAAAGCGTCGTTTGCTTCTTTCTGAGCCCCAATGACATTATTTATTGAACGCCCCTCGTATATGCAGAAAATTCCTTTAGACTGAACGCTTGGGTGTTGTGGCTATTTCATTCTTGTCAGCATGTTTTACATAGTGAAGGAAAAAAACTGAAGCATTTTAAAGTAATTCCGCCAAAATGAATCAAAGGAAAATACTCACGAATTTAATATGATATATTTTTATTTCTAAGTAGAAGAGTATACTAGTAGTTAATTAAACATTTTTATTTTAAAAAGAAATATTGAGAAATCAGTTTTAAATATTACAAGAGAAAAATAATGGTCAAACGTTTTTAATTTTCGGTACAAATAAATTATAATTCATGTGCGTGAGAATCAGAGATGAAGGATAAGAATGGGGTTTTTTTTCATCAAAAAGACAAAATTCTTATACCCAAATATCCTTATACCCAAAATTGATATTATAGCAATAAAATGAAAAAAAGAAGTAAAGTCTTCGGGGATTTTTGTTATATGCTGATATCAAGATACTGCACGAATAGGGATTGGTATCACAATTAATGAGAAATATTGAAAAAAAAAGTATTGATGTGTTTTTCAACTGTAGCATATTCAATACAAAATTTAAAAGTTCAATTTCTATTCATTAATTGTATACGCAGTAACTTTTATTGATTGCGTGTATATATTACAAGTTGCCATGGTAGGATTTTTTTTAAACCGTTTATATAAAAATTATAACTTTATAAATATCTATAACTAAATAAAAACAGTTCAAACAAAATTTTAAGGCATTTTAAAAATCTTTTATTCATAATCCTAATAATATTTTATCATTAAAGGATGTTTTAAATGGAACAAATAAAAAATAATATCTCATTTCTCCCCGTGCACTTTCAAATACAACAGCCAATAGATCGATCACCTATGCGGCCGATAATAACAAAGGCAGACACGGTCGCCGACCGTCAATTTTGAATTTTAGTATAAGTACGAATAATATTTTTGAGAGTAGAATGATTTATTGTTCAAAATTTCACTAGAAGGTTTTCAGCAACATCTTAGGTATTCAAAATTTGTCCCCCCCCCCCCAAAAAAAAACTCCAGCTTTCCAGCTAATGTAGAGCTATATACATAATCTGAATGAGATGAGTCAGAAGAAAAAAATCGTATTGTAACATTGATATAAATTTAATTTTATCGCAGAAACCTGGACCCACAATGCAACACAAGTAATCTTGTTGTCCGGACGGGTAACTGTGTTACTGCCCTATGGTTAGCTGCAATAATGTAGCCCTCTCCGATTTTTTTTATCTGATGTTTTCTGGAGAGGGCTACAATTCCATCGCATCTCCGTAATGGGGCAAATATATTTTTTAAATACGGGCGATTGAAGGCAAAATAAATTATTTTTACATTCAACTTACTTCTTATAAGACGGAATTTTTATTCACTGTCAACAACATAGCCTGCTAAACTCGAAAACCATGTAAAATATATCTGCATGTTTACCAGCAGCAGCCATGACAGTTCACGCGTAACGTACTGAATTTAGAACAAGAGGCCCAGGGGCCACAGCGCTCACCTGAGCACATCAGCTAGGAAAAAACACATATCAGATCAGAACTGAAAGTTAACTTAAGTTGGGGGAGGGGATCATAATTTGAACGAACTAGAATCTACATTACCTGAGGATGATTCCATACAAATATAACTAATCCTGGCTTTGAAGTACTTGAAAAGAAGATTTAAAAAGGTTTCCCTATATATTTCTATGTAAAACTTTGGTCGGCCATTTTGGCCACGCCCTACCCCCAGGGGTCATGACTTGAACAAATTTAAATCTATATTACCTGAGGATGATTCCACATGAGTTTCATCTTTCCTGGCCCAGTGGTTCTTGAGAAGAAGATTTTTAACGATTTTTCCTATATATTCCTATGTAAAACTTTGATCGGCCATTTTGGCCCCGCCCTACCCCCGGGGGTCATGACTTGAACAAATTTATATCTACATTACCTGAGTATGATTCCGCATGAGTTTCATCTTTCCTGGCCCACTGGTTCTTGAGAAGAAGATTTTTAAAGATTTTTCCTATATATTCCTATGCAAAACTTTGATCGGCCATTTTGGCCACGCCCTACCCCCGGGGGTCATGACTTGAACAAACTTGAATCTACACTACCTGAGGATGATTCCACATGAGTTTCATCTCTCCTGGCCCAGTGGTTCTTGAGAAGAAGATTTTTAACGATTTTTCCTATATATTCCTATGTAAAACTTTGATCGGCCATTTTGGCCCCGCCCTACCCCCGGGGGTCATGACTTGAACAAACTTGAATCTACACTACCTGAGGATGATTCCACATGAGTTTCATCTTTCCTGTTCCAGTGGTTCTTGAGAAGAAAATTTTTTTAAAATGCCAATAATTTTTCTCTAATTCATGATTATCTCCCCTTGGAAAAAGGCGTGGCCCTTCATTTGAACAAACTTGAATCCCCTTCACCCAAGGATACTTTGTGGCAAGTTTGGTTGAAATTGGCCCAGTGGTTCTTGAGGAGAAGATGAAAATGTGAAAAGTTTACGACAACGACGCCAACGACAACAGACAACGGACAAATTTTGATCAGAAAAGCTCACTTGAGCCTTCGGCTCAGGTGAGCTAACAACTAGGAACAACCTAAAAAAAGCAAATGTCGATGTTTATAAACGACTGTCCTGAAATGTATCACAAAATCAAAGTACTGAGACAGTACTGAAAGACGGGGTCAAAATAATTTTCATGCTAGATTTCAAAAAAGTGATTTTTTTTTGTTCGAGTTTCGATAATTTTTTTATTTAACAAATTAAAAGCAGAAGTGTTGATAATAATATAATTTCGCGTTTTTCATTTAATTTGAAGTAGAAATTGCTTAGACTAGAAACCTTTTTGAATTGTCCGAACTTCACCTGGTCCGAATTAATATTTCTCCGGAAGTAAACAATGGATGATGCGTACGCAGTCGTAATACTACGCAGGAAAGTACTTTTTCTAGTGTGTTTTACGATATTAAAATATTTTGTGTTTTCGTTTACAAAACGCTTCATTAATTTCATTTATAAAAAAGTTCCTTTAACTTTCTACAGTTTGATACAGAATGTTTATATTTTGATCAAAACAATTTCTGCACTCTTTTATATAGCGTAGATTTAATTCGTGTGTTATCACCACGGCTTCCTGTTTGAGGGCTCTGACAGTAAACTAATAGACGGGGTCACGTGACCCCGTCTAAATATCGATAAATAAAACCATTTCAAGTGTTATTTTTACGCAAATAGCGATATGTATGCTTAAAATAAGGGAATTCCTAAAAGATCCGCTCCTATAGAATCTAAATTCTTATTGGCTGTCCCAAAATAAAATCCATCAAGGTCAGTAAACATGGCGGATAAATTCAAGTTGTGATGTTGACATACTAGTACATGAAAAATAACCGATATATGGGTCGTTGTGAATATTTTTGGATGGATTTATGTCTTGCATACTTACTTTTTTGGAGTCCAGGTAAGAGATGTTAATAAAATAGCCGTTTACTGATGATTTGAGCCGAAATCCGTGCGGGAGTGATTCACAGCCGCATTTGCACCATTACGGAGATCCTAAGGAGTTGTAGCCCTCCCCCCCCCCCCAAAAAAAAAAAAATCAGAGAGGGCTACATTATTGCAGCTACCCTATGGTGTGACAAACAAAGAAAGGTTATAAAAGTAACTCACTTGCGTTAAAAAAAATTGCACAGAGATAGTAAATTAGATTCTCTTTGTTAATTTTTTTTTTTTTTTTTGCATATTTAAAAACGTTTTTGTAATACAACTTACATTCGATGTTATTTAATGTAACAGTCAAGTCAATCAAGAGCTGGGTTTATGTCAATTAAACAATTGAGTTCACCGCACCCCCCCCACCCCCCTTTACAGCTGCACCGTCAAAATATTACATGTACTTATTCCAATGCGATAAGGAATTTAAATTCTGATGAATTTCAAATTCAAACCATGCTTAGCGCTTCCCAGAACTCTCAGTACTTTGATTTCCATATGTTTTCAAAGAGTTTACATTTGTACAAGAGATGTTCATTGTCTTCAACAACCATACATTATTCACAAAAAGGTTCTACATCTTTGTTCCATTTACGTACATTTAGATTATTATTCAATATGCAATTCAGTAATTTATAATTGAATTCAGCAACATTTTTTTTTTATACGTATATACTTAACTTTAGCTAAATATACATTTTTCCAGATATATTTGTAACGAAAATCGAAAGTCTTTTGCCACATATTTTTATAAACTGATCCTTGAAATTTCATGTTTACCAAAATTGAATAATAAAAATCACATTTAAGGTAGTGTACGTAGATTCAAGTTTGTTCAAATCATGTGACCTCGGGGATTGGGCGGGGCCACAATTAATGGCCGACCAAAGTTTTACATAGAAATATATAGGAAAATTCTTTAAAAATCTTCTTCTCAAGAATAACAAAGCCTTCTCTGAAACCACTGAACCAATTTCAAACAATTTTGGCATATAGCATTTATGGATGAAGGGGAGTAAAATTTGTGAATTTCATGGTCCCTGCCCCCCTGAGGTGGGGCCAAAATCACTAACATTAGTGCATATCTTTAAAAATCTTCTTTACTCTTGGACATCAAGCAGTCAAACTGTTGGTATGATTGTAATCAGCATTGAGTCCTCTACCAAAATTTTTGGCCCCAGGGTCAGGGGTTCTAGTGCTACGACAGGGCTAAATAGATTATATAGTGAAAATGCATAAATTCTTTGAAATTCTTCTACTCTGCTCATGGGCATTAAATAAACTAACCAAGTGCATAGTTATGTTAAATAAGGCTGCTTCTTCCAAAAATTGTGAATTTCATGGCCCCAGGTTCAGGGGTTCTGGTGTTAGAGCGAGGCTCTATTGAATATATAGTGAAAATTCACAAATTCTTTAAAAATCTTCACATCTGTTCATGGGTATTAAACCAGTGAACTATGTACAAAGTTATGATTAGGAGGGATGCTTCTTCCCAAATTTTTGAATTTCAGGGCCCCTGGGTCAGGGGTTCTAGTGTTGGGGCGGGGCTTGAGTGACTATTTTGTGAAAATGCATGAATACTTTGAAAATCTTTTCCTTTGCTCCTTGGTTTTATGCCAATAATTTAAGTACATATGATGAAGAAAGGTGCCTCTTCCAAAATTGTTAATTCCAGGGCCCAAAGTTCAGGGGTGCTGGGGGAGGGGGTACATAGTATATACACTTATTTAATGACTTTTCGGTAAAACACATCGTCAGAAACCCACGGGTGATCTCGTCTTTACTTATCACTTGATAAGTAAAGACGAGATCACCCGTGGGTTTCCGACGATGGGTAAAACAGTCAAACTGTTGTCCCTCGGTAGTGGGGAAGACCTTCCCAAGTCTTCCCCACTACCGAAGGACAACAGTTTGACTGTTTTACCGAGTAGTCATTGAATAAGTGTTTTATTACCTAACCTACTATATAATTAATTAAATTGGAATAAAAACACACAAACAATCAATAAAGAGTTTTAACAACTGTTTATTCACATACTTTTCTATTAATTAGCTGAACACATAATATAAAGATTAAATTTATAGAAATTAAGATAAATTAATATTTAATATTTTAAGTAATACTTAATAAATTGATATTTTGTGTGTTATATTTCAATTTAATTAATTATATAGCAGGTAAATAGTGATGTTGTGATCATCAAAACGCTTGAATGTCACGATGACGCTTTAAACAATCAGCGTACAGTTCATTCTGTGGCCCGGTTAACAGTTCGACTGTTTCATGATCACGCAAAAAACATAAAATAAATCGTGAAACAGTTCAGAATGCCTAATTACAATTTAAATACTGTAAACATATTACATTTGGCATGTACGATATTTGGCGGAAATTCAATTTTCAAGAAGTTAGCGTAGATTTGATTTAGCGCTGTCTGAATTTGCTTGTTATAAAAGTTAATATACAAGACATTTAGCGTTGTACTTGAATTAGCGGACTCTGCTTTCCGCCAAAATCGCTAATTAGAACACACCGCTAAATGTAATACGTTTACAGTAGTCAGTTAGGTAATAATCTGAAATAAATAATGCTATATGAAATCTGTTCTTTGGCAATAATCATCCATTTATGGTGAGATAAAATTTGATAAAATTTCCAAAATTAGAAATATGGCCCCAGGGTCAGTGGTTCCTGTGGGATGAGGTCACAACTGGTGGTTATAAAGTGGAAATGCATTTTCTCTTTGTTACTATAATCTCTTATCTACCTCTAGGTTTTAAGTAGTCAAAGTAAGCATGCTAAGTTTATACATTTTGTAATTATGATAAACAATGGCGCCTCTTTCAAATCAAAATTGTGAATTGTTTATAACATGAACTAAATTAAATTGTTGTAAAGTTGTTACATATAACTCAGGCCCATGGGTATCTTGTTTTAATTTACAGAAGTTACTGTGAAAAAATTGAAATAGTATCTTAGAAATGTAATTATTTAATGAAAGATTATTTCACTTGCAAAGTTAGATATCCTAGAGTTAAATAAAGGCCTTTATCTTTGTTTTATGTAAGGGTTAATGTACAGAGTAGCGCTCCATTCCTTAAAAGTAATGGAGCAGAGGCCCATTACTTTTAAGGAATGGAGCGCTACGAGTATATTAACCCGTGTAAAATCCGCCTTTCTGAATGCTTGTTTTTATTGTTTGTTAATACATAATAAAGAATATTTATATAATACATTGTAAATACTTTTTACATATTAGTAGTAGTATTTATATTTATATATAATATAGAAAGAAAAACTAAAAAAAAAGATGTACTGAATTTAATCTAAAACAAGGTCTTCCAACTGCCTCGCTAGCTCAGTGAAATGAGCATCGTACTGCTATGGTGAGGGTACCGGGTTCGATTCTCATCATGGATGATCTACTTTTTCTTAATGTGAAACTAACCTTTAAAATTTTCCAAAACTCTTCTCTAAAATTTACTAAGTTCTTTCCTTGGTAGAGGCACGGAAAGGAGAATAAGACTATAACAAATTTCGTTTTCAATGTAATTTGCAACTCTCCATTCCTTAAGGTCAAGATCTAGTAAATGAAAGGTGCCTACAGATTTATCAAACTTGAGAAATAAATTCCTTTATTGATGCTTTACAACTTTAGCTTGGTCAAATAAGGTGTTTCGGGGCATAATTTGTAGGTAAACAAGATGAAAAACTGTATTTTAAACTGTCATTTTTATTGAAAAATTAAGAAAACCAATCATGAAAATGGGAGTTTTTTTCGTATTCGGCAAAGGAAATGTATCCAGATTGCCTACAGTCTCTCAGAAAACGGTAATTAGTATGTTCATGGCCTCTTCCTTAAATCAATATCAAATTTAATATAGGTATCCGGTTTACTTTTCATATGATTTCAAGTTGAATGACATGAAAATACCCTATTTTCTACATAATTCTGCTAAAGCCGCATAGTACGGGAAAAAGAAAGTTGAAATTGATTATGACGTCATAATGGATCTAGCACCAAAAAATTAGTCTAAACGTTTTACTAGATCTTGACCTTAAAAGTAATGGAGCGCGCAAACAAAAGAATGACGTCACAGGTGGATTTTACCAGTGTTATCTGTATTCTATTTTGGTGTGAATGCTGGTTTCCCCCATGAGCTATTTATAGCCAAATTGGTGAATTTCCGGTTTGTGTGCTTCTTGAGAAAAGAAAAGAAAGTGAAACTGAAAGGAGTTGTAAGGTACAGTCAATTTAGTAAGTAAGTTTATTAACATCTTAATGTGTGGTGCATTATCTAATCATTAATCACAAATAATTATTATCTGTTTTCTGACAATCTAGTGAACATGTGATAACTGTTTACAAGTTTAATGTTTATCTTTTTAAAAAGATAAGTGAGCTAGCGCCGTAGCAATTTTTAAACACAGAAAGGAATTTTTTCATGTTTAATGAGTCTATAGTCTGATAATTAGAGTTATAATTTTTTTTGTGAAGTGCAAATTACATTGAAAACGAAATTAGTTATAGTCTTATTATATTATATTAGTGTGGAACTGCATTGATCAATTCAGGAAGGTGGTATATTATAACTCACTAGCTAGATGTCTAGAATCTTGGCATTGACCTAAGTTTTTAGCTCACCTGAGCCGAAGGCTCAAGTGAGCTTTTCTGATCACATTTTGCCCGGCGTCCATCTGTCTGTCTGTAAACTTTTCACATTTTCGACTTCTTCTCAAGAACCGCTGGGCCAATTTCAACCAAACTTGCTACAAAGTATCCTTGGGTGAAGGGGATTCAAGTTTGTTCAAATGAATGGCCATGCCCTCATTCAAGGGGAGATAATTGGGAATTAATGAAAATTTAGTGGCATATTTTAAAAATCTTCTCAAGAACCACTGTGCCAGGAAAGATGAAACTTATGGGGAAACATCCTCAGGTAGTGTAGATTCAAGTTTGTTCAAATCATGACTCCCGGGGTAGGGCGGGGCCAAAATGGCCGACCAAAGTTTTACATAGAAATATATAGGAAAATTCTTTAAAAATCTTCTTCTCAAGAATGACAAAGCTATAATTCATCATATTTATATGGGAGCATGCTCAGGTAGTGTAGATTCAAGTTTGTTCAAATCATGACCCCCCGGGGTAGGGCGGGCCAAAATGGCCGACCAAAGTTTTACATAGAAATATATAGGATAATTCTTTAAAAATCTTCTTCTCAAGAATGACAAAGCCATAATTCATCATATTTATATGGGAGCATGCTCAGGTAGTGTAGATTCAAGTTTGTTCAAATCATCACCCCCCGGGGTAGGGTGGGGCCAAAATGGCTGACCAAAGTTTTACATAGAAATATATAGGAAAATTCTTTAAAAATCTTCTTCTCAAGAATGACAAAGCCATAATTCATCATATTTATATGGAAGCATGTTCAGGTAGTGTAGATTCAAATTTGTTCAAATCATGACCCCCCGGGGTAGGGCGGGGCCAAAATGGCCGACCAAAGTTTTTAAAGATATATAGAAGAAAATTCTTTAAAAATCATTTTCTAAAAAATAGCAAATTCGTGATTGGTCATGGGACTACTTTTGGATTTAAACTTTACAATAAAAAGCCATTTTTTACTTTTTCCTACCCTTAGTGCTCAGGTGAGCAATGTGGCCCATGGGCCTCTTGTTCTTTTGTAGTTTACTTTTTAAGTGTAAGTTTAATACACAATAAAATAAACAAACTTCAGAATGAAACAGAAAAGGTCAGTATTATTTAATGACACAACGAATTGTTATCATACAGTCTATCTGTGGTCGTTTTTACAGACAACTAGACTGTAAATTTAAGTCAAATTCCCAGAATGCCCTACCGTGAAACCGAGCATGCGTATTGCAGACAAATGGACTAACATACATGTAGTTGCTAGCACTCGAGAGCGCTAGTAAAAAATTATTTGATCTCGACAGCTCTTTTAAAGAGTTTAACCGAAATGTCACAAATGAGGATTTTTACTTTATTGTTGCAAGCTCATCGAAAAGTTATTAAATTTGTCTTCATGGGTTAATCATCTATTCTTCATTTTATGGAAACTGGAAATTGATATAAGTATAGAAAATATCTGCATATATATATTTTTGTTATTTAAAAAAAAACATCCAGTGCATTTGTAAATTAATTATATGAATAATATATTATCTGATCCTGGATAGTTCAGCCATAGAGGATTTTAAATATTAATTTATACAGTACGTGGCCCCTTTTAAAGTTCTTGTTTAAAGAATATGGTTTGATTAACCAAAGAAAATGTCTTGACAAAAAAAGAAGTTGAAAATTATTAAATCTCAGTCATAACAAAATTTCTAATTTACAGAATGTAGTGGGACAATAACAAACATTACTGGCACACATTTTGACTTTGTTAAGATCAAAACCTATTTCTGTCTGCGATTTCCAATGGCATCAAATTTGATGATAATTGAATCTGACAGTGAGGAAGAAACAGATAAAAAATCCAAAGGAGGAAGTTCTGAGAAGTTAACTTCTCCAGAAACACAAAAAAATGAAGATAAGAATGTCACAACACCAAAACCATATATCAGCTGCCATGAAAAGGAAGAGGAAACTGTTGCAAGGATTGATGTGGGAGCCAATCAGAGCAACATCAATGAGCACAGGAAAAACATATCAAAAAGGGATGCTAAGATTTTATCTAAACCAAAGGCAGCAAAATGTATTGGAAAAGCTTTGGCAAAAATTGGAATCGAAGCTTTTGTAGAAGTCCAAGGGGAATCTTGTTTGTTTGGGACGGCAGCAAATAAGGCGTCAGCTGAAATAGCTGTAGATGTTACTGCCACCCTTATTTCTGAAGAGGAAATTCCGATTCCATATGGAAAGAAACTCGAAAGACAAAGACAAAGTGATTTGGAAAGTGAATATCTTGTTGATATCGAGGTACAAAGTGATGTCATATCACTGAGAGGAATTGAGGATGTTGCAACTGTTAGACAGTTGATTGAAAAAAACCTGAGTGAAAGAAATGGCCAGGATCATCAAACATTACAAAGTCAATTCAGTACAGGCCCTGAAGATCAAACATTACAAAGTCATTTCAAAACAGGCCCTGAAAATCAAACATTACAAAGTCATTTCAAAACAGGCCCTGAAAATCAAACATTACAAAGTCCATTCAATATGGGCTCCGAACATCAGACACTAAGATGTCAATTTAACAGAGGACAGTCAAGATGCTACAAGAGGGACCCAGATTTTATATCTAAAGTTACTTCAATTCAGAGTAATAATTTGTAAGTATATATATATCACATCATCACAAGCCTGTGGAGTATGTCAGTCTGTAGTAGGATTTGCTTTGACTGTCCATCTTTAACCATATATTTAATTAATATTGTAAAATTAGAAGCTCTATAGTCTTTTCACAGAGATAGATTCATATATTTTTATATAATTACTCTTAATTGCTATGAATTTTTAATTGATAAAGAATAATTTAGAACCTATGAATGAAAAATTCTGTCCTAATATAATGGTTTCATCAGAAATTAACAAGACAAGTTACAACATATTTTTTGATTTGCTGTAAATTTCATTTCAATCATTTGTATTTTCTTTATATTTTAGCTTTTGAATCATAAGGCACAGGAACATAGCAACAGGGGGGCCTGCCCCCTTTATTTCCCAACATTACCTTTACTATTGAAAATCTCCATTGAAAGGTTGGTTGCCCCCCCCCCCACTTCTTTCCACAGTATAGTGATATCAAGGAAATGTAGTATTGTGTGGAAAAGAAATTGGAAGTGAAAGGAAGTTGGCTTTGAAAAAAATTGGCCACTACCCCCCTTTTTATCTTTTTAGATCTATAAAACAACACATACACACTGTAAACAGTGCATCTTTAAGTGATAAGTTTTCCTCTTCTAGGCTATCATTTTGCTTGGTCTATTGGTTCAGCTGATAAGTGAGTTTTTGTACCTGATGTGTGAGATTTTAATTCAATCGGTTTCATAGCTGCAGAACGGTAGTTCCCTGCTTGAACAAAATCGGACAAATAAAGCAGAGAGCTACAGATCCAAGCCTTGTAAAAACCTTTGATTTACAATGCCATTTGGACATCCATATATATATATATATCTCGATCAGATACATACCACATTTAAAACTGGGGAAAGCATAAAATACCAGAAATAGTAAGTGAGCGACAAAAATCTGCGGCATAAATTGAAGGTTTTTAGGTCACCTGAGTAAACTCAGGTGACCTATTTTTATCTGTCGTCATCCGTCGTTGCGTTAACATTTGAACATTTTCAGCTTCTTCTCTGAAACCACTGAAGCAATTTCAACCGAATTTGGCATAGAGCATCTATGGGTGAAGGGGAACAAAAATTTAGAATTTCATTGTCCCTGTCCCCCTGGGGCCTGGGGGGTGGGGCAAAAACCACTAAAATTAGTGTAATCTTTAAAAATCTTCTTCTTTACTCCTGGACATCAAGCAGTCAAACTGTTGGTATGATTGTAATCAGCACTGATCCTCTACCAAATTTGTGAAATTCATGGCCCCAGGGTCAGGGGTTCTAGTACTAGGGCGGGGCTAAATAGGTACAGTGAAAATGCATTATTTCTTTGAAATTCTTCTTTTCTGCTCTTGAGCATTAAATAAACTAATCAAGTGCATAGCTGAGTTGAAAATGATTGCCTCTTCCAAAATTATGAATTTTGTGGCCCCAGGGCAATGGATTTTAGTGCTAGAGCGGGGCTATATAGATTATATTGTGAAAATGCAAAAATTCTTTGAATGTCTTCTTTTCTGTTTGTGGGCATTAAATAAACTAACCAAGTGCATAGTCATGTTGAATAAGACTGCTTCTTCTAAAATTGTGAATCTAATGGCCCCAGGGTCAGGGGTTCTAGTGGCTAGGGCCGGGCTATATAGGATATATAGTGAAAATGCATTATTTCTTTGAAATTCTACTTCTCTGCTTCTGGGCATTAAGTAAACTTACCAAGTGCATAGTTGAGTTGAAAATGACTGCCTCTTCCAAAATTGTGAATTTCATGGCCCCAGGGCAAGGGGTTTTAATGCTAAGGCGGGGCTATATAGATTAATTAGTGAAAATGCAAAAATTCTTTGAAATTCTTCTTCTCTGTTCATGGGCATTAAATAAACTAACCAAGTGCATAGCTATGTTGAATAAGACTGCCTCTTCCAAAATTGTGAATTTCATGACCCCTGGGTTGAGGGTTCTGGTGTTAGGGTGGGGCTTTATTGATAATATTAGTGAAAATGCATAAATTCTTTAGAAATCTTTTTCTCTCGCCTGGGTATTCAACCAGTGAACTATGTACATAGTTATGAGAAGGATGGATGCCTCTTTGAGATTTTTGAATTTCAGGGACCCTGGATCAGGGCTTCTTGTGTTAGGGTGGGGCTCTAATGTTTATTTAGTGAAAATGCATGCATTCTTTGAAAATGTTTTCCTTTGTTCCTAGGTATTATGCCAATTGATCTTAGTATATATATTTGATGAAGAAAGCTGCTTCTTCCAAAAACGGTTATTTTCCTGGCCCCTGGGACAGAGGTACTGGGGGGGGGGGGGGGGGGGTTACATTGTCTGAAAATTATTTAATGCTTTGAAATCTGCACTTTGGTATTAATCAACAACATGATGAAATAAAATTTATAAAATTTCCAAAATTTTGAAAGATGTGGCCCAAGGTTCAGTGGTTCCTGCGGGATGGGGTGCACAACTGATCCAAAAGTGGAAATGCATTTTCTCTTTGTTACTCTGATCTACTCGGGGTATTTAAAAGTAATCAGAGTAAGCATGCTGAGTGTATAATTATGATAAGCAATGGTGCCTTTTTCAAAATTGTGTCAGAATTCCATGGCCTCTGGTTTAAAACATGAAGCAAATTTAATTTGTTGGAAAGTTGTTGCATGCTACTCAGGTGACCTATAAGGCCCATGGGCCTCTTGTTACAATTAATGCTTGGATCTGTAGCTCTCTGCTTTATCTGTCCAAATTTTCTCAAGCAGAGATCGAGCTACAGATCTGCAGCTTCTTGTTTCACTGTTTAGTTTCTTAAATTTTTTTTGGTTTCTTTATGTTAGTTTCACAGAAGTGTTTTGTACACTTTGTTTTGCTGTATTTCTAGTTTTGAAAATTCCAAGCCTATTCTTTTTTTATCCTGTGTTTACCCCTTTATCCTGTGAATATGACTCATGTGATATTTTTTCTTATTTCCTATGTAGCTTGTAACACAAGATTTGATTGCATGGTTACAGAGTCTGGTGTAAATTTCCATGCACAGACTTGAGCCGGGGTAAATAAAATGTGACGTCACAATGCATAGTTTTTATTAGCTCACCTGAGCCGAAGGCTCAAGTGAGCTTTTCTGATCACATTTTGTCCGGCGTCCGTCTGTCTGTCTAGCTGTCCGTCTGTCCGTCTGTCTGTCTGTAAACTTTTCACATTTTCGACTTCTTCTCAAGAACCGCCGGGCCAATTTCAACCAAACTTGCCACAAAGTATCCTTGGGTGAAGGGGATTCAAGTTTGTTCAAATGAAGAGCCACGCCCGTCATTCAAGGGGAGATAATTGGGAATTAATGAAAATTTAGTGGCATATTTTAAAAATCTTCTTCTCAAGAACCACTGTGCCAGGAAAGATGAAACTTATGGGGAAACATCCTCAGGTAGTGTAGATTCAAGTTTGTTCAAATCATGACCCCCCGGGGTAGGGCGGGGCCAAAATGGCCGACCAAACTTTTACATAGAAATATATAGGAAAATTCTTTAAAAATCTTCTTCTCAAGAATGACAAAGCCATAATTCATCATATTTATATGGGAGCATGCTCAGTTAGTGTAGATTCAAGTTTGTTCAAATCATGACCCCCCGGGGTAGGGCGGGGCCAAAATGGCCGACCAAAGTTTTACATAGAAATATATAGGAAAATTCTTTAAAAATCTTCTTCCCAAGAATGACAAAGCCATAATTCATCATATTTATATGGAAGCATGCTCAGGTATTGTAGATTCAAGTTTGTTCAAATCATGACCCCCTGGGTAGGGCGGGGCCAAAATGGCCGACCAAAGTTTTACATAGAAATATATAGGAAAATTCTTTAAAAATCTTCTTCCCAAGAATGACAAAGCCATAATTCATCATATTTATATGGAAGCATGCTCAGGTATTGTAGATTCAAGTTTGTTCAAATCATCACCCCCTGGGTAGGGCGGGGCCAAAATGGCCGACCAAAGTTTTACATAGAAATATATAGGAAAATTCTTTAAAAATCTTCTTCCCAAGAATGACAAAGCCATAATTCATCATATTTATATGGAAGCATGCTCAGGTATTGTAGATTCAAGTTAGTTCAAATCATGACCCCCAGGGGTAGGGCGGAGCCAAAATGGCCGACCAAACTTTTAGATAGAAATATATAGGAAAATTCTTTAAAAATCTTCTTCTCAAGAATGACAAAGCCATAATTCATCATATTTATATGGAAGCATGCTCAGGTAGTGTAGATTCAAGTTTGTTCAAATCATGACCCCCGGGGGTGTTTTACATAGAAATACATAGGAAAATTCTTTAAAAATCTTCTTCTCAAGAATGACAAAGCCCGAGTTCATCATATTTATATGGAAGCATGCTCAGGTAGTGTATTTCAAGTTTGTTCAAATCATGACCCCCAGGTGTAGGGCGGGGCCAAAATGGCCAACCCAAAGTTTTTAATGGTATATATAGGAAAATTCTTTAAAAATCATTTTCTAAAAAATAGCAAATCCATGATTGGTCATGGGACTACTTTTGGATTTAAACTTTACAATAAAAAGCCATTTTCTACTTTTTCCTACTCTTAGTGCTCAGGTGAGCGATGTGGCCCATGGGCCTCTTGTATGATAAAAAGCAATTGACATGAGGTCACGATGCATTGTAGTGTGTATCTTATCCTAGGTTGAGACACAGTTGATTAGACTCTGATGTTTACAAAGTATTTTTATGGGTACATAGGAAGTAAATTTGTCATCCAGGTCCAATCAAGGGTGTACAGGAATTTTCCCCGGGTTGTACTCTATACACTCTTCGGCCTCAGGGCCAAGGCTCGGGAATAAAAATCACACAAGCTGATAAAAATCCTATCCAACTACAAATCATTCATTGGAGATCCTATATATCGTCGCTGTAATATCAAATTGTTGTAAGTCAAAAATCCCAACTTTTCAGGAGAGACAAAAAACATCTTTTTTAGAATGTCGTATGTCTAGTGTTCTCCTTTCTATCCTGGATGTTTTTTCTGTACAAATTGTCGTATCTCCAGTAAAGTATTGAAACAAATCCCTGCAATGTATTGTTAAGCGTACGAATCTGATATTCGCTCTGAAATGTATTATATGAATTAACATACTCATAAATTGATTGCAGTTACAAACTGCGAAAACAGAATTCAGTTTGTCATGAAGTAACCTTACATCTAACTTTTCATCAATTTTTCCATTAATTACTCTGTTTATTAAATAAATTTACTTTGTTGTGTATGTTGAACACATTTTTTAATAAAAATTATAAAAGATTTAAGTAAAATCATAATTTTAACCTTGATATTCAAGTGACATCCTTGTCAGTGCCCAGAGACATACGACCTTTTGTCAGAAAAAAATTGCATCCAATGGACATACGCGCTTTTATCACAGGTCTGTATCTCACTTTCTAATTGGCCTAGAGACATGACGTTTTGACAGAACATGTATTCGATATTGCAGATTCCAAATTAGCAAAAAAAATTTTGCGCCAAAAATCGACTTACGACATTTTGATATTACAGCGACGATATGTCAATCTACATTAGTTTGCTATTTCACTATTTGAACGGCTGGGCAGCTTATTTTATGTCCCTGTTAATTAGCTATTTCAGTTTTACATTACTAATTAAGGCAACTTGTTTTATGTTAAGTTGTTTCATTTTTTTTGCTATTTTATTTTTTTTTTATCTGTTGGGCAGCTTTTTTATGTCTATGAGTTAGCATTTCTTTTTTTGGGGGGGGGGGGGTTTGACCACCAAGCCTCTGTTTGATTTTTGTCTAAATTAATGTGTTGTCTTCCTTTCCTTAGAGTAGTCAGAAGAGAGACTACAGACAAGTGTCTGATCATTGAGATTGTCGGTGATGATGCACATGGGAAACAGTACCTGGAAAGTCTGAAGAGCATACAGCAGAAAATATGGGATGGAAAACTGGATTTATTCAGAATTAGTAAAGATGGTATGTACTAAGCATGCTTTGGATCAAAGATACAAATTTTAAAATCTTGCTCAGCTGTAAATTCATCTTTTTAATAATCATTGTTTGAATTTATTGTCTTCAGCTTTTGTGAAAGCGAGGGAACGTAAAATCTGTCATCTCTGTCAGTCATTTCTTTAGTATGTCTGTCATTACATCACACAAAAATTAACCTTATTTAATCGAAATAGAGACAGATGTTGCAATCATGTCAAACGGACTTCGTAAGGAAGAAAAGCAGTTCATAAAAATGGCAGAATGCCAGCTTCAGTGTGGAATTATAGTCGGAAATAGCAGTAAAAAAGTCAGGCTTCCTTTCCAGTCACAATCAAGTAGACAGACGTAAGATTTATATTATTTCAATCGTTGTTTCTTATTTTAGTAACATCTGTTACACTCCCAAATGAAAAAAAAGGGGAAACAAAATACTATAACAAAATACAAACAAAACACTGTGATTTTAAAGTATTCCGATAGTATAGCAAATCACATGCAAATGAGCTAACAAAACACTATATCAAATTACTAATAAAACACTCTAACAAACTACTAACTAAACACTCTAACAAACTACTTACAAAACACTGTGTTTTGAAAGTATTCCGATTGTATAGCAAATCACATGCAAACGAGGCTAACAAAACACTCCAACAAACTACTAACAAATCATAAGCAACAAATCATCAATAAACCACTAAATTTGAATTTTTCAAATTAAATAATTAACAAATATCCACAAGTCTTTGAAAACATCTAAACACAGTCTCATTTTGAAACATAAACACTTCTTGTTTCACAGTATTTTGAATTCCAGGATTGACACTATTGTTCAATAGACAATAGTGCACCATTCCAACATTTAAAAACACCAAGTTCACTCTCTTATATCATTCTCTGCAGTTAAATTCCTTTGGTTTAAAAGATATAATTCTCAAGTCATTGGCCATTTCTCCAATCACATACATTTACAGAGAATTTTCATGTATAATAATTCATCACTTAATCCAATGCTTAAAACTGATCTAATTAAGCTAGTATATATGGATTAAAGGTCAATCTTAAAATAAATAAAAACCCAATAGAAACAGGCCATATACACATCCACATTCACAGACTGAAGGTTACTGTAGTCCAGTAAAAAAGAACTTTATGTCAAATAAATACCTGTTTCATATCCAGATTCATCCTGATTTTGCTTTTTCCAATCAAGGATCAATATATATATATACTAACACTTTGCATATCCCTTCACCAATCTCTTTGTTTCTCTCTGACCTAGTACTAGTGGTTTGAAAATAGGCGCAAATATTAGTCTTACACAGGATGTAAATAGTTAAGTTGTTCTTGGAAGCTTTTACAACTCTTAGATATAATTCAACCCTAAACATGTCTGTAAATCAAATGAAACGCTAATAAAATATTACTTTGATGCAGACAAGTGTAACGAAATACTTTCAAAATGCAATTTCATTTTGCAGTGTGTAATGAAACATTAATAAAACACCAACATTGTAATGAAACATTAACAAAATACCATGCCATCCCCATCCTATAAAGTGTTGCACTGATGTTTCGTTAAATGCAACACTTTCAAAACGTACAAACAAAATACAAAAGTATGTTTTGGTAGGGTTTTGAAGATATTTTAAAAGTATTTTGTTAGATTTCTTTTTCATTTGGGCTAGCTTGTAGTTTTAAGTAAATGTCCAGAATGGATGATTTTGTGGTTTCATTAATATTCATTGAGCACCAATTTTCGAGGATTTCGTTGTTGTGCAGATCCACGAATTCAAATGTTCATTGAATTAAGAAATATGATATTCATTTGTATGGGCAATGCTTTTGTCCATGAAATTACGTATCCTCGAAAACATCTCTTTTACAAAATCCACGAAAATTGATGCCAAGGAAAATTGGTGAAACCACAGTAGATGATACTCTAAAACTGTCAAGGTAAATATGAATGAAGGCACACATACTTTTAGAAGAACCAGAGAGGAAATATGGAATAAAATTTGATATCATTGGCTTTTGTTAGTTATGAAGAGGAGGATATCTTCAGTGATCTCCCAACTTCTGTAGCAGGGTCTCGATCCCCAGATTTTTCTGGTGAGGAGAGAGCGTCACATTCAGAGAAATTAACAGTGAGGTCCTCTACAATCCAAGTCGTCAAAGCTGATGTAACACTCTACAAGGTGGGATTCAAGATTTTTTTTCCCAATAATCATATTACAGTTGAAGTTCTGGATCTAAAACACTGAGATCTTGAATACAATGATATGTCAAAGTGTTTTTAAAGTCCCAACTACTTATTCTTCAAGTATTTTACCCTCAAAGACCTGTCAAATCCTTGGATATCTTTAAATTTTTTCTGGGTCCTATCAAGTTTGAGATAACGAGGTTCTGACTGTATATATGAGAATCATTTTCGATCAAATTGTTGACATTCATTCAAGTTTGTATAATAATGGGCATGGGTTGACCACAAGTAGGGGACAAAGTTTAACAAACAAAAGAATCTATAGCAGAAAATTTTGAAAAGCATCTCAATGAGCAATAGATCTAAAGTACATTTAAGAGACATCCCTGTTACATAAATTCAAATAAAGTGGATAATTGTTATTTTTAATTTAGTCAATGATACCTTGTATACCTGGATTTGTTGAAGTGAATTGGAAGTCCTAGCTGCGTTTTTAGCTGTAATGGTTGAGGACCAGAAGAGCTTATGTGATAGTAAGGTGTCCGACGTCCATCCGTCTAGCTGTCTGTCTGTCTGTAAACAATTTTCCAAAATGCAATTCCTCCTACACTTTTGGTCTGATTTCAATAAAACTTGACACACAATTAATCTACACTAAGATACATATATTGGTTTTCAATTTTATGACCAATTTGATGTTGTCATGGTAACTAAAAAAAGAAAATTTCTTTGAAATATTTTCAGAATGCCTCTACATGTACTCCTACAGTTTTGGTCTGATTTCAATAAATCTTGCCCAGAAAATGACTAAACCAACCAGAAGTTTCTGTCGACTGTAGGTCTACTTTGTACTTTTAACAAAGAGAAAAGAAGCAGTTGGACTTGAAACTTTGCAACAGCATGAATATTATAATGATCCTTGATAATGATCCTTGATTAAGTCTCTCTTTGAGACAAGGTTGTAATAATACTACAACTTTACCAGTAGCCAGGAATGGCCAGGAACATCAAACATTACAAAGTGAATTCAATACAGGCCCTGAAGATGAAACATTAAAATGTCAATTCAAAACAGACCCAGTGCATCAAAATAACATAGTCAATTCAAAACAAACCCTGAACATCAGTCATAATTTTTAAGTTTATATCACATCATCACAAGCCAGTGGACTATGCGTCTGCGATAGGAATTACTTTGTCTGTCCGTCTTTCTCCATTAATGAATTGTAACATTGGAAGTTCATAGTCTTTTCACAGAGATAGATTAATAGTGACTGATTAATTGATCATTAACTGTAGGAGTAGCCTTTGAATGGAATTTTACATAAATTTCTATTTTAGTTACCATGGCAACATCATTCACCAAAATTAAAAAATAATGACAACTATGTATATTAGTGTAGTCTACTTGTGTGCCAAGTTATACTAAAATCAGACCAAAACTGTAGGAGGAGTAGCATTTTGAAAGTATTTCACAGAAATATCTATTTTTAGTAACCACGGCAACACTGATCATTAAAATCAAAAATAAATATTAAATAGAATTATGTATCTTAGTGTATTGTATTTGTGTGCCAAGTTATATTGAAATCAGACCAAAACTTATGTGGAGTAGCATTTTGAAAGTATTGCACAGAAAATTCTGTGTTTGAGTAACCATGGCAACACTGATGATTCAAACCAAAAACTAATACACAGAATTATGTATCTTAGTATAGTCTACATGTGTGCCAAGTTATATTGAAATCAGACCAAAACTTTAGGAGTAGCATATTGAGAAATTGTTTACAGACAGACAGATGGACTGATGGACACATTAGTATTGCATAAGCTTTTCTGGTCTCTGACCAGTAGAACTTAAGATCGATTTTTAGTGTATTGCTGTTGCAAAGTTTCGAGTTCAAATGCTATTTTTCTCTTCCTTTGTTATAAGTATAAACTAGTAGAGCTACATTCTTAGAGGGTCAATGATGTCCTTAAAACTGACAATTTAATCCATGTTTTTATATTATTATTAATATTTTAGGCCAAGTGTTTGGTAAACTTCTTTGATCGACCATCAGGATTAGCAACGAGAGGCAAGATATTTGAACGCTTCATGAAACAGGGTGGACAAGATTTATTTGATGTATGTATTCATGAATTTTTCCATAGGTCACTTGTACATAGGCAATATTTTTTGCATCAGGCATTCAAATAGAACTTGAAGGAGACTGTAAATGGGGAAAATTTTTGGTTTTAAGCTCACCTGAACCCAAGGCTTGAGTGAGCTATTTTATTGAAATTTGTGTCTGAAAAATTTCTTCCTGTATCAATTGACATATTCTGTTGTTTTCTAGGAACTCTCTTCAAATTACGATTCTTCAGAAAATGTTGTCATGACAAAAAATGGTGGCAAACTTCAATGTCAGCATGTGTGCCATATATCACTCCCAAAATATAGGGGAAATCATTCATCAATTAAGGTAAGACTAGTTCAAATCATATCCCTGGGTATCATTAAATTAAATGTTAAGATATACCTGAGTATGATTATTGGTCTGTTATTGGGCAGATGCAAACTTCATTTTTATAATCATCTCTTTCACATTTAAAAAAAAAACATTATTGAAGTTGCATGCAGATAAAGTAAGATATTTAAAGATTCCTTGATGGTACATTGTATCAATTAAGTCTCAATAATGACAATCATGTTGATTTATGAATACTTAATGTTTTATGTAAAATGTCTTTCACCCATTTATCATGGGAGAAATACAGTAGGTTGGCAAATATTCACGATGGTTTCAATTTCGCTATGTTCGGGATTTATCATTTTCCCACAAAATTAAACCCATCTTGAATGTTATAATTAGTTTTTAAAAATGTTTATATGCTTATACGAATTTTGAATTAATTTCTTGCAGCGTGAAATTAAAACCATCACAATTGGTACTTTTTGAGATATCGTGAAATTTTAACACCGCAGAATTAAAATGACTTACAGTACAAATGTAAAATCAGGTGTGAAGGGTGCACTTATGTAATGGATGAACCCCCTAAAATTGAAAAGAAGAATGGGGGAAAAATGCAGGTCCTGTAGATGAGACCCCCCCCCCCCACTAAATGCAAATGCATGAAAAGAGGATTTGAATTCAACAAAAAAGTGCATCTAAATACATTTGATTTTAAACCAATAATTGATATATTGGGTACTAATATTGCATGTGTTTATTGTATTGTATGACATTTTAGGAGCTGCAGCAGGCAGTTAGGGAATGTTTTAGGCTATGTGGTGACCTTGGTGTGTATGATATAGCAGTTCCAGCTTTAGGTGTAGGACAGTTGTTGAGGTATCCTGTGGAGGAGGTGGCTACTCTCCTCATCACAGAAAGTGTCTCACTGGCCAAAACAGACAACCACTGGAAGGTAAAGAGGAAACAATCTCAAGTCAAGAATATTTCCTTTATTTAAAGTGTTGAAAAACTATTATTTAAATGAATGCTGGATCATAAAAATTCTTACCAGATTTTTTTTTATTATCTTCTTTGCTCCAAAAAAAAATATCGTTTCTGTCCATTCTCTAGTCAATGTAGACTTGTATAATTTAATAATATTCATTTTACAACAATACATTTTTTCAGATAACATTTGCCATATATGACAGAGAAACCTTCTCGGTTTTTAAACAGCATCTCGACCAGAGGAGACAGGGATTGGAAGGAACAAGTAAATGATGTTTATTTATTTTAGTTTTGTTCCAGGAATATTTTATTTGCTGAGTATACAATGAACATGTGAAACAATCCATATTATATAATCAGTGCATGTTTTAAGGGGTAATTGCTAAAACTGACATTCATTTGAAAACCATAGTGCATAATCTATTACATACTGTAGATTGGCAAATAATCACGATGGTTTTAATTTCACTATGTTCGCGATTCGTCATTTTTCTGTGAAATTAAACCCACCATGAATGCTGTCATTGGTTTTAAAAAATGTTTAAATGTGCATACAAAATTAAAATGAAGTTCTTGAGCATAAAATTAAAACCATTGTGATTGGTACTTTTTAAGAAATCGTGCAATTTTACCACTGTGGAATTAAAACGACTTACAGTATATAAAACAAAAGCAGGGGTTAATGACAATTAATGCTTTTCTGAGGGGTGACAATTTCAACTTGTAACCTTTAAAAAATTGAACTATTTTTTGTCCGTTTTACTGAGCAGTTCTTTATTAATATTTTCATCATTGATTATTAATGGGATCCAGATATATATAGAGAATATTACATACTAAAATTCATATCATACATGTATGACATATCAGCCTGAGGGCCGAAGGCCCAAGGGCTGATATAGGGCCGAAGGGCTGATGTGACATATGATATGGATTTTAGTATGTAATATTCTATTTATCATATATTTAAAATACTTACAGTCCCTGAAACGTTCTACTTTCCCACCTGAATGGTGAACGAACGCAGAGCGAACGGTGAGTGAACGATGTGCGAACGCTGAACACAACTTGGTGAACGGTGAGTGAACGCAGAACGCGAACGGAGCTCAAAGTGAACGGTGAACGCAAGATGAACGATTTATTCGGAATGCCTCCGGTATTTTCCTTGCATTGAAATTATTTTATTACTCTATAATTCTAATTTCAGGTTCTTTAATATAAATAAACAATAATTAAATAAATAAATAAATAAATAATAAAAACATTTTTTATCTGTACATATTTGTACCTTGTTTTAAATCGATATTTTTATTACACGAGTTTAATTACCGTAAAACATGATTGTTTATTTGTTACCGAACGCAGGTAGTTTATATATAAAATAAATCTATTTATATAGTAATTATGCTTATTCTTTTCACTAATAAAATGATGTGGACTTTAGAAGATAAAACTACTACTAACTTATAGAATGAATTAAATACATTGTATGCGGTTGAAACAAACATACATGTATTTCCATGCCAAGGCTATTCTGAGTAAAAAAATGGATTATTTTTTTTATGAATTCACATTTGTCTTCGTTTTTTAAACTTCTAATGCAAAATACTCTATATTTATGTGTCTTTTGTATTCTTTTATGATGATTATTTTAGCTAACTTCTACATGTACTGTATCTGTAGACATTTCCCGGCCGTGATTATACTTGATCAAGATGATGGAAAGAGGCATTCAGATTATTTGTAATAGATTAAATTTTCAAAACTAAATAAGTAATGTGCTGTCATAGTTTTTATTGAACAGAGAAATGTACGAGAGAGAAAGAGAGAGAGAGATACCCTCAATTCTTAGATGTCTGTTGTTGTATCAAATAAAAATTCTTATTTTTCCTAAATATTCCAAGCAGTAAAGGTAATCATTTTTTTAGATTAACAGATTCTTTTACAGTAATCATTGGCTTTTATTTTCTTTTATCAAGTTCACACAGTTCACAGGAAGTCCACGTGCTTTTCCTGTCAATCAAATCATTCGACACAGTGGAGGTGTGGAAATCGCGTTTCACCGAACATGCCGAAGGCAAAGAGTCACTTAGTATTTCCAAGAAGTTTTAATTTTTTTCCCTATCATTTCTAGATCTGATTTTTGCATTTCTGCAGAAAAAATTGATAAATAGTGGGAAAATATACTTGGAAGGATTAAGTTTTAAATTGAATTAGAAACATATTCCCTGCCAATTTGAAATACTACTGTCTGCACAAGTGTATTCTAAAATACTATTGTTTGATGACTGTTTGATGTTGGTTTAAAGACTGGTTTTCTTGTGTTACAATACACATTAAATATTAATCAAAATATACTGAAAATACTCACTAAGAATTTTATTTCGGGAGAAGAGGCACCGGGGGAGGGGGGGGGGGGGGGGTCTTGATTATACTATTAAAATGGCAAACATATATTTAGGTACGGTGAAGGAAGGAATTTCCTTCTCTATTAATAGACTATTTTAAACAGTTGATCTTTTCTAAAATCTAAAGTCACACCATCAGTCTAATTAATTAGCTCTAAAGATATTTAATGAACTGAATATTTGCAGTACTGTTCATAATTCTCAGACCTACGTGTAGTTTAAAATATGTGTTACTGTAGAAATAATTTTTTTGTGTATTCTTGCCTTGTAAAAGACTTGGTTTAATTATTATACATCCATTAACGATTTTTCGTCTTAAACATTACAACAAATTGTGGCTGTGCATGAAGCATTTGTACATTGCCGTTTTTTTTAATTAAATATTTTAGCATCGTTCTACATATATGTAGGCACTTAATGTATCATTTTCCAGGGAAATTTCATGAATAAAGTAACAGCTGAGTTATAATAATAGAAATATGAATATCATAGATAATTTTTGCAATGAAATAATTATTCTTCAAACACGATATCTAAGTTATTTAATTAAAAAACGTGTAAATCCTTACCATCAAAAAGATAAGTCCTTTCACTTCGGGGTTCCGAATGACAATGAAGACTGAACGATAAGTGAACGGTGAACGCAAGATGAACGCAAAGTAAACGGAACGAAGAGCGAAAGGTGAACGTTTTGTGAACGGTGAACGCGAGCGCACGGTGAACGATGAACGCAATACTGTGAATGGAGAGCGAACGGTGAACACACGCTGAACGAACTGTGAACGAACGCAGAACGAACGGTGAACGAACGTTGAGCGAACGGAAAAATGGGAAAGTAGAACGTTTCAGGGACTGTAATATGCGAGCTTACATTTGCATACTGAAGAATGTTTCGTGCTTGTTTATGACATTTTTCTTTAAAATCCAATAGAGCCAATTTTTGGTAACTGAAAAAAAATTAAGACGGCAAATTTTATTAAAGAATTATTTTACATGAATATTTAAATAAAATCAAGTAAATTAACTTTTAAACTTTCTGCAAGGGTTACTTCCGGTGAAAAAATGGATTTTCTGCCCGCCGGTCCGATATGTGATATGGATTTTCGGACCGGTCCTTGATATGGGTATTGTGACGTCACCCGTATCGCACTGTGCAGAATCGGTGTATTTACTACTAAGTATATGGTAAATGCTAGTAATGGACCCAGTTTTGTGTATGATATACTCTCTGACTGCTTGTTTTATGAAGGACTCAAATTTACAAATATTTTTTTACAGATCCTGGCAGATACAGAGCTCTAAGAAGGGAGGCCTCTGCTCCTAGTCTCTATGTTCATACCTCAGGCAGAGAAAGACAAAGAAACTCATCACCAGATTTTAGAAAGTACAGAGATCACCATAAAGATGTTGAATTTGATCGAAAAAGGGACTGGTCACGTCCAAAGAGTGCTAAGAGAACCCCACAAGCCAGTGCAGGAGACCCGTCCAAAATGACACCTGTGATGGAACTTCACATATATGCTTTATCCAGAGACAAAGGAGAATCTATTCGAAGTGAACTCTCCCAAATGATCAAGGAAAGGTTTTTACATGAACACAGCATTGAGAGAATTAATTTTAGTGAAATACCAAAAGAGAAAGAGAGGAAAATGTATGACATTGGTCAGAAGTATGGAGTCTTTGTTTCACTGGATAAAGGTACTACTTTGAAAAGTTGTACATAGTAAACTTTAATCAAGCTTAATGGCTGAATGTCTGTAATAAGAAGTGTTGTAATGATAAGGTTAAAGACTTGACGTAAACATCTATTTTACCTGGCATTGTGAGTATGTGATATTTTGCTGCTTTGGGGCTGAATAGCCTGACTTTATAGTAGAAAAGCTTAAGGTCAGATGAGACGTTCCTCAAAATCTGTTTTGTATATCTTCGTAATGTATGAAAAATATTCAAAATTTTCACAACATTCTGATTTCTAAACCAGTTTCTAGACGTTTTTAAAAAATCCAAACACTTAAATATTTGAAATTGGAAAATTATTTTTCTTCCCCAAAGGATTATATAAGAAAAACTACCCCTGGTATCTTGCAGAAATGCCTGGTAAGATACCTCAATTTTTTGTGAGTAAACGTTTAAGTAGCAACACTTCAATGACAAACTCTTAGAAAAATTTATCTATTATTAAGGAACGTCTCGTCTGTCCTTAAAGACTCATGAATAATGATAATAATATTTAGCTTAATTTAACGATTTGTGGTTATCAGGAATTCAAATAAAAATTTTTTTAGGCTACCTGTATAACAAATGACAAATGTATTGCTATTTATTTCATCCAACTTGAAACAACCTCCACATTTTCAACTTCTGCAATACCAATGCATGGACCAGTTTAATCAAAACTGCCAAAGAAGATCCAAGATACGTGTATAATAATTAGGGTTTTCATAGTCTTCATAAGAAAATACAGTCAAACCTTATTATCTTGAACTAGACAGGACGGAGGAAAAACGGTTTGACAATTGAGTTATCAGGGGTAAAACACTTGTGGTATAAGTGGTTGGAATTTCCAAATCACTTCAACATATAATTCATGGTATTTGAAACACTAGTGTTTGAGATACTGAATCACAACTGTATCTCATTCTAAAGGATAAAAATATGTTTGTATAAAAATAAGTTTATTATGATTTTTGCTAAGATCTTTTTTTATGAATTGAATGACTTTTTTGGTTTTGTTTTGTATTTAATAGAGAAGAATAGAATATCACTGAAAGGTTCAGCTAAGGAAGTGAACAAAACAGGACAAGAGATAGAAAGTATCTGTCCATCGGGGTCCCCTCAGGAGGTGGCCCCGGTAAGACGAGAAAACAGACACCGCCGCGGCACTGATGAGGACTTGAGAAAAATGTTAGAGGAGCCAACTGTACCAACTTACTGGAAACACTTTAAGGATGGGAAATCAATTATGGAATTTTTTAAAGGAATTGTAACAAGCATAGAAAAAACCCATGATGTGGATCCAAAAACTTTCAATGCAATTCGCAAACTAGTAGAAAAGACATTTAACCCCGAATTAGTGGGGCAAGGAGCAGATGCAAGAAACCTCAGCCATAAAAAAATACATGTTCAAAAAGTAGAACTTATTGAGAATATTGATTTGTATCAAGAATATAGCCGTAAACGCAGGAAGATGTTACATAAAGTCTTTAAAACAAAATCTCCAAAATTCCCGACTAAAGTGGAAGCAGTTCCTAAAAAGCAAGGAATAAAAAATGTTGTCGCTAAAGGTGCTATTTTTACGGAAAAAATAATGGATGAAAGACTAAAACAAGACATCGTATCAAAATTGAACGAAGTGTATCTATTTCATGGCACTAAGAGTCAATTTGTTGGAAATATAAAGGCAAAGGGTGTGGACCCAAAACATGGAAGTGATGGTGGCATGTTTGGTCGTGGTATTTACTGTGCTGAAAGTTCTACAAAAGCTGACCAGTATGCAGGTTTGTTTGCATTGTTTTGTATTTACTGTATGCAGGCTTATTTTTGCTCCATGATATTTTCACCCTTTCACACTTGCAAGCAATTTTTATCCATTTCAGATTCACACAATTACAGTTCGGTATAAGAAATTATACTGTGTTCTTTGAATTTGCCCCTTTTTAAATTTGCCCACCAGTAAGTAGGGCAAAAGTGGCGAAAATGAAACCGGGGCAAAAATGTTCCTGTATATAGTATTAAAAATGTCTAAATTGGGGGGGGGGGGGGGGGGGAGGTGCATTAATGGATGATTTTTAAAAAATGATGTCTTCTTTTTTTTTTAGATGATAAAGATAAACGAGGACAAAAAGGGAAAATGTTTCTAATGCGCATGCTTCTCGGACATATCTTTCTAACAGAGAAAGATAAGAAATATAAACAGCCACCATGCTATAATTGTCACAAGGATGATTGTGCAGATCCTGATCATGAACGATATGATTCCGTGGTTGGAGTGAAGCAACAGACAGGGGGACTTTTCCGAGAATTTGTGGTCTATGATAAAGACCAGTGTTACCCGGAATACTTGATCACCTACGACAGACTCTGATTCCTGTCAAATATATTTCTGGTTCACAGAATTCTGAGCTCTTTCTTTACCAATTTATGGTGTACTGTCTCTTAGTAACAGGTTGTACAAATTATGATTCTATTAATGTCATGATCAAAGTATATACCCGGTACATTTAGATTAATTGTGATAGGATAGGCACTGCTGAAACTATCAATATTTAGGAAATCTGCATGAAGATATAAAACTTTTAAAAAGTAGGATTGAAGAAGTCAATCTTTTCATTAGGTCACCTAAGCTGAAAGCTCAAATAAGCTTTTCTGCTGACCCAATGTCAGCTGTCTGTCCGGAGAGTTTATATTGTTAAAATGAAGGGTCAAGACCCCTTACAAGGGGAGATAATCAAGAAAAGACAAAAGTAGGGTGGGGTCATCAAAAGGGAGTTCAAGTCTGAAACCAGTGTGGAAGCATTCTGGGATAGTGAAGATTCTGAATTGTTCAAATTATTAAATTGTTCAAATCATGACCCCCAGGGGTAAGGCAGGGCCACAATAGGGAATGCAAAGTTCTACATTGAAATATACAGGAAAAATCTTTTTCTCAAGAACACTTGGGTCTGAAACCTGAAACTTATTTGGAAGCATCCTGGAGAAGTGTAGAATCTGAATTGTTTAAATCATGACACAAACCAGATGAGCATTGTAGCCCATGGACTTTATGTTACATTCTACATTAAAATCGCTTGTCTACATGTACAGTAAACTCGTTTAGTACAAACACGGATATAGCAAATTCACGGATATATCGAAGTTTGTTGGGGTTCCTGGCAAAATTCTTAACAATTCTTTGTAAAAATTTTACGGTTATAATGAACTCTGATATAGTGAATTTACTGATATAGCAAACTGATTTTGAGTCCTGTAGAGGTTAAAAATAATGTAATTTACATCTTTTATAACAAATTTTCAAAGATCTCTAAATTTGTTATTTTGTACTTACTTTATTTTCACTAAGTATTTGTATATAAAATTCAATTCATAATAAAACCTAAGTTATCCAAGGTATGTTTTGTAATATTTCCATTTCTAATTTTTCTCTCTTTGCTGACTCTTTGAAAGTTAGCGGAGTTGATTTCTTGATAATTCTACCGCAATGTAAATTAGGCAGGTCGATAGGTCAGGAGCTAAGGAGGCCTAATATGCATGCAAATCTCGTGCGGCTGCCTTTGTGTTTGACGTCAGTGGGCTTCGCCCGTTATGCAAATTATCCCATGTTTCTCACTATCGTTGATGCCCTGGCATACTATACTAACTATACTAACTCCTTAAATAATTGCTTCCCTAACATATTCGGTAGAAATTCTTGAAGGAAAACGTGCATATTGCAAATTTGCTATACAGTAATACAAATTGGTTATACGGATATAAAGAATTATGGATATAGCGAATTAAATTCACGGGTTCCCAGGACTTCGCTGTAACCGAGTTTTACTGTACAGCAATTCTTTTATGCCTTACTTGACAAAACAAAATGATTTAGTTGATCTTTGTGATGATGTATATTCATATAATCAATGTAATTCATTTTAATACCAGTATATATACAGTTAATTGTAAAATAAATTGTCATACTCATTCCTTTTCTATTCTTTTATACTTCAGTGATCCTCAGGGCCATTGGGCCTCTTGTTTACATATAGCTCATTTAATTGTTTGAATAATGTATTTGCATTTTTTTCGACAGAATCTGACTCTGTTAGACTTGTGTTGCTTATATACATAAAGAATGTCTATATATAAGATGGAAGTCGGACAGGGAAATGTGAATTCAGGGTCATTACAAAATGTCTGTGAATTTTACAACATTGGACAAAGTCAGTCTGCAAATTAAATCATCCATAATAAAGATCATATGATATCTCTGATGTGCTTACATTTACTGTATAAAACAATAATGAATATTTTGAGTTATATGTGTATGTTTTTATACCCCCGCTTGAAAAGCGGGAGGATATATAGTAATCGTTAATTCCGTCCGTCTGTCCGTCTGTTACGCTTTGGGGTATCCATCTCATATCCGCAACTCCTCTCATACCACTGAATGAAATTTGATGAAACTTTCACAGAATCTTTATTACATATTGCCATTGTGCACCTCCTATTTTACTTTTTGATCCGACACATATTTTGGGTTTCAAGGCCACAGCAAAACATGGACTTTGCCATTATAACTATATGGAGGCGGGGGGTATCATTTAGTGAGCTCATCGCTCACAGTACCTCTAGTTTTATTCTACTTTATTTAATAACATTATTTAATGGGCACAAATTGAAGTCTTGATATGCAGTGTACATTTCTTTGATTTTTAGACAGACTAATGTACCAACAGAACAGACTATGTTTTTATATTAAAAATATCTCCACAATTCATGTATTTTGCTTATAAAATGTGTGTTAAAGTTACCATATTCAGAACACCATTACATGGACACAGGGTCAAAAGGTTTTAATGTCACAAATGTTGGACAATGTGGAAGTGCATATCAAAAGGGAAAACCAAAATTCATGCTCCTTTTGAACAAAAGCTGTTGCAAAGGCTCTTCCATTAATAAACTTACCCCGAGGGATAATATACAGGAGGTTTGATATATGGATCCCATTTGCAGTCAAGACAAGGAGTAAAAATGTAAATATAAGCATTGAATCATTATTTATAGAGAGATATAGTCTATAATAACTGTGAAGGTATGTGCAAACAAATTATTATTTTATTTTTAGCTCCTTTTTTTTTAGCTCACCTGAGCTGAAATTTCTTTACACCCATTATCTATGATCAATCCGTCTGTAAACTTTTCACATTTTCAACTTCTCAAGAACCACTGGGCCAATTTTAACCAAAGTTTGCATCCTTGGGAGAAGGGGATTTTAAATTATCAAAATGATAATTACAAGGGGAGATAATCAAGAAAAGACAAAAGTAGGGAGGGTCATTATAAAATCTTATCAAGCACCTGAGGACCTGAAAAGTGTAACTTTTAATCATGTGGAACCTTCTTCAAAAAGTGTAGATTCAAATTGTTTCATGGCCCCTATGCATAGGGTGGGGCCACAAGGAATCAAGGTTTTACAGTTGGAAAAATCTTTTTAAATCTTCTCAAGAACTATACTGGATCAGAAGACATGAAATTTAGAAGGGCACCCAGTTTATTCGATATGCAAATGCAGCTAGAGCATATACACCGTGTATATCCCAACATGCGGGGTGTATACTACTGTATGTTGTGCGCGGGGTGTATACTTCCGAAGCGAGAGAAAGGGGGTCAATGTACGTTCTTTGTCCATTTTCTCAACTTACGGATATTTTTCGCCAGTAAGCATATGCCTACGGAAGGAAGCATTGTCCAAGGAGTATATGGATTCCTGTGAATCCACTGGACACCTTCTAGTTTTATCAAACACCTCAACACAATTCCGAGGATCGGAGCAAGATTGACGCTACACTGTGTTTTTGTTCAAATATCAAAACAAAGCTTTGCTTTATCGTCACTTTTATATTATTGTTAAATACATGTTTACAAAATAAACGTTTGTACAAATTGTCTGCAAATAAAACAGTTCGTATATAAAGAAATTGACGAAAAATCAATGTTGTGTCCGGGGTGTATGCAACATGTTGTACGCGGGGTGTATACCCCTCTCTTTACTTTATAGTATCATCGTCTGAAATGTCATTTAAAAAATTGTTAACAATTGACTTTTGTAAAAGTTCTATTTATTTTTTAAATTATTCACCAGTTTTGTAATATCACAACTTCAGGTTCATGAATTCGATTTACTGGAAATAAAATTGATACACGTTCATCGTACTTTTGGCTTTGCATGCACATGAAAGTAAATGTACAGGATACTTTGTTTAACTGTTTAATGTGATGATCAACAATTCATCCCTTCTTTCGATTTAAAGGCACCTTATTCAGATCCTTTCTTAATAAATGCTTTACACATGCATCATTTTGAATAATTAACATTTTCTCATAACTTTTTTTCAATACTTTTTAAATGAGTTTGAAAATATTTAGCTTTTTGTAATGTCATAAACACCAGAAAAAATGTTCTCCTTCATGTAGTATTTATATGCTGTGTACTTTGCCCCCAGGAGCCCATATTTGGCAGTAAACTATTTGTTTTATATTGAGGCATTGTATTTTACTGAGTACATACTTTCTATAGGAATGGGCCCGAGGAGGGTGTGTTTGTGTCTTAGGCCATTTGGGAGGGGGGGGGTAACTTTACTACGTGTATATATGATAATAAATTAGAGGAGGGTGAACATGATTGATATTAATTACACGTCAACGTAAAATTTTCATTGTACCAAAAAAGTTTTTTTTTTCAATTGTGCATGCCCTCGGAAAATTGTCATCCCTTATTACAAATGTGCATTTTATAGCCGGCTTTACATGTTTATTGTGATTTGTAAAATATAAAATTTTTTCAGATAAGGAAAAATGAATCCACATATTGCGAAAATTGAAAGTAAAATTAATATATATGTATCATACAGACACGTAGTATCACCCCCCCCCCCCCACCCACCCCCCCCATTTTGCACCCCCCTTTTCTTGCAGCATATTCAAAAATGGTATGTAGTATGTTTAAGTAAAAAAGGAGAATTGGTACTGAAAAAAGATGGGACCTACAGCCCTATCTGAAATAGGAGTTTGAGTTTCGATACCCCCTTTTTTTATAGCTAGTCAACTTATGCCAAGGATTTTTTTTTTCAGGTATACCCCCCCTTCAAAAAAGATTCTACATCACTCTCATAAATGCTTAAGAATACATGTATTGATAACATAAATGTTGCAGAAACAAACAAAACGATTTATTCCTATACACCATTCATGTAGAGTTTCTATTTTTTATTAACAGGCGAAATATTTACCGGTAGATTAAAATGAACCAAAAAAGGGCAGTGTCCTCAATGCAGGCATTGGGGAGGGGGGGGGGGGGGGGCGAGGGACCCTTTGGAGAGATTTTATGATTACGTCGATTTAGATCATTGCACCATCTACAATGTAGCATTTATATATAGTCAACTAACAATCGCTCCTTGCAAATCGAGCGCCTTTTATGTTGGAATATGATGGTTTGTTTTTTATTCTTTTTTAAATTTAGTTGATTTTTTTTTTTTTATTTCAGAAAATTTATGGAAATTACTCTTTGGTTCGGCATTAGTATTAAGTTCTTTTATCAACACTATCTGTCGCTTTTAAACCTGTGTGAATATAATATTTCCATTGATACTTTGCATTAAACAATCCTAAGAAAAATATGAGGTATACACCCCGCGTACAACATGTTGCATACACCCCAACATTGATTTTTCGTCAATTTCTTTATATACGAACTGTTTTATTTATAGACAATTTGTACAAACGTTTATTTTGTAAACACGTATCTAACAATAATATAAAAGTGACGATAAAGCAAAGCTTTGTTCTGATATTTGATCATAAACACAGTGTAGCGTCAATCTTGCTCCGATCTTCGGAATTGTGTTGAGGTGTTTGATAAAACTAGAAGGTGTCCAGTGGATTCACAGGTATCCATATACTCCTTGGACAATTCTTCCTTCCGTAGGCATATGCTTACTGGCGAAAAATATCCGTAAGTTGAGAAAATGGACAAAGAACGTACATTGACCCCCTTTCTCTCGCTTCGGAAGCATACACCCCGCGCACAACATAGCATACACCCCGCATGTTGGGATATACACGGTGATATACCCTGCATATGAACAAAAAGAGGTAAGTTATTGACAAACAATTTGAAACAAAATTATCAATTCAATCTCATTTAAAGTTGTATGTTTTTCATATTGGTATGATATTATTCAGAGACAGAATTCTTGGTGTGTTTTTTTTTCCATCATATTCCAATCACACAAGGAGCACACTGTGGGTGTAACCTGTCTGCAAGGTATACTCACTCCTTCATGCCATCTGATTCCACTTCTGATGTTTTAGAGGTCTGTCAGTTTTGGCTTTTCTTCTGGTTTGTTTGAATGGACTTTTGAGCTTGAATCATGTATGTTTCTCCATATATTTCATGGAAGCTTCCTGATGTTTTGAAGATTCTAAATTATATTCAAATCATGGCACCCAGGAGTAGCTAGGTGAGGCCACAAGAGGAAATCAAAGTTTTACATTGAAATATTACATAAAAATTCTTTTAAAATCTTCTTCTTGAGTACTAGTATATGAAAGTTTCCTAAGTTGGTGTAGACTCAATTTTTTTTTTAAATCATCCCCCAGCCCTATTCCCACCCCTGTGAAGAACAGCATAGCCTAAGTTATTCAAGTGAGAATTGTGGTCAGAAAAAGGAGGAGGAGAAGGATGGGAGTGTGGGATGGGAGGGGGGTGAGAAGCATGATATAGGGATTAATAATATATAACATTTTCTTGGTCGCATTATTTTAAGTACAGGTCACAGGCACTTGTACATGTGTTTGTAATAATTCTTTAACCAATAGTATTTAATAACACGAGGTATCCCACTCTAAATTACACAGAGTATCCCCTTCCAAAAATTGCACTCATTTACACATTCAGAGGAAAAACACTGGTCTTTGCACTCCAAAGGTCAAGGTCAATAGTGTTGGTATACCCAAATCTTGTTACAGGGAATACACCTGTGAAATATAAAGTCCTGGTTCTAACTATTCAAAAGTTATGACCAAGGTTAAAGTTTTTAAAAAGTGGGTCAAACTCTAAGGTCAAGGTCAAAAGGTCAAACATATTTATACCCACTGAGAGGTCTTATCACAATGAATACACATATTGCCAAGTGTGAAGTATGAATTAAAGCCTTAGATGAAATTGTTCAAAAGTGATGAACAAGGTTAAGTGTGGTATTTTTTTTGTGTGAAAGTGGGTAAAATTCCAAGGCCAAAAGGTCAAATTTGGTGGTACCCAAAGAAAGGTCTTGTTACAAGGAATACACTTTGGCAAGGTCAACTTTTTTGTGGACAGACAGACGGATACAACAAAACTTCGTTTGAGGAGACGTAAAAATTATTCTTTATTTTATGTTTCGATGCAGAGTTGGTAATATATAAAATACATGGTTACTGTCTTGAAATATAAGCGATATTTGGGCGAGGGTAAGAAAACTTGATAGAGGGCGAGGCTTGCCGAGCCCTCTTGCGTTTTCGACCCGAGCCCAAATATCGCTTATATTTCAAGACAGTTATCATGTATTTTGTTTATCCTGCCACACAATTTTACATTTAAACGTCCAAAACAAGCTATTTCCGACAGATTTTAAAGCACATGCCTGCAGCTGAAACTATGACGCCATGGCGTAAACATTGCAATATACATGACGTCACGTACAATGCTTTTAGAACGTCGGAATACATGCACGAGGCTTTATTAGGGCAGTGACCGAATAAAGTTTATATTAGGTTACCTTTATTAGGTCAATGCAAGGGGTAGTTGCAGGATAAAAACAAGAATAGATATGGGTTACCCCATATCCAAAGATATTCGACTTTTAGATTTAATATGTTTAACAGTGTTTAATAATATACACAACTTTTTCCCGCAATTACGTCATAGTTACAGAGCGTAGCCATCACATGTCACGTGATGCATCCGCCATTACAACCGTGAAACCCGTGAGCCGTGAAAGATGTATAAAGATGGAGGGGGTGAATCTTGTGCGGTATTTAACTGTTTTAACAACAGAAAAAAAATTTATTTGTGGAAGCAGTCTATCTGCAAACTTCACGGTGACATTCTCCACAAAGATTGTCCGTGCATTGTTCCATACAGCCTTCACAAGATGCCTAAAGCGGAGCCCGAAAAACTTCAATGGCAACGAGCACTGCATCGCAATGATTTGCCGAAGAATGTGTTTGTATGTTCAACACATTTTATAGATGGGCGACCAACTGCAAGAAATCCCATACCCAGTCTGAATTTAGGTTTGTTTATAACATAAAAAAGCTGCATGCATAATGTTTAAAAATAGATTTGACATTGACAGCTGATTGATGTAAAGTGAAAGTAGAACGATGCTTGCAACGACGCATTCAAAAACAAGGCATAATATTAATTTATTGTGCCTTACCACGTTTTGAAATAATTTGTAAATGCAAGCACAAAATATAATCTATAGTATATAGTTTACATGCCTTATATTTTCTTGTTTTGATATGCAAACTTTTAAATTTTTAAAGCGAACTGAACGTGGGTTTCAAGAAAAAATGGTAACTACTATATAGCTTGCACAATTTATGTTTATGCACAAGATACTTAGAGTGGTAAGGTGGTCGTTTGATACAACCATACCCCCTTTATTCATCTGTTCAGTGATCTATGTACAAGTTAAATGCTGCTAGATTTTGTCTATTTAATGTAGAAAATTTTTGCAGGTTATGAAGCTCCCATAAAAGTTGGTCGTCGACTTTTGAAAAGGAAGTTTGTTGCAGAACAAAAGACGGATGGGTATGTGTGACTCCAAATAATGAAAGAGCAGAGATAAATATATATTTTGTAGTGCTGCCATTGAAAATAATTTCAGAAAATTAGATATTATTTTGATATTATTTTTAGAGATACCTGACAGCAACAGATCAGTCCCCCTCCCCACTTCCAAATTTGAATAAGTTAGTGCGATAGTTACCCCGTATAATATGTGGAGATACTCGATGAGAGTGGTCATAATGGTCATTTTCGAGCGCCATCTTGTTTTGTTTTTTTTTTTAACTTTTATTGTAAAGGAAACTTCTGCTATCACTTTCTGAAAAGATGAATCTTACGATATGCGTATTGTTGAAACTCAGGATCATTACAATCAATATATTCCTGTATCGTTACAACTCTATTTAAAAAATGAAGCTTATTTCAACTTACGTTAAATGATATAACATAATTTTGGGCAGTTTACACTTTGTGAACCGTGAAGCGGTTTATAAACTTAAGCGTAAATTGCCCCAAGTTATGTTTCGCAGTGTATAAAGCATAAACTGCCCAAAGTTATGTTAAATCGTATAACATAAGTTAAAATAAGCTTCATACCTTTATAATTTAATTTCAATAATGACAATGAGACAATTTTTCCTTATTTTCCTTTGGTTAAAGGCTTCAAATATTGCATATTTTAAATGTTAACGTCAAGTGGATTAATATGTTATTGACATAACTCATTGTGACGTAGGCAAGTTATGTTATACAAAATGGATAAAACCGTTTTACCAATCAAATGACATGTTACAACTAAAATTAAATTATTATCTATTAATAGAACTTGAAATTTATGATTTTGCTTTCATGTTTGTCAATTCTTGTATTATACTGTAAATCTTTTGCAGGACAGAAGTTATAAAACAAGGAGGAGAGATTTTTCAAAAACTGGCTGCTACTGCTGCAGATGAAGTCGAAACCCTCAACATTCAAACTGAACCAAACATGACATCTTCTTCTGTGCAGACGAGCATGACAGAAAGCAGAACTGCAGGCACACAGTGGACGGATCTCACACTGTGTGAACATGAATATGCAAGAACATTCCTTGCAGGATCCAGGAATTCAGGTACACAAACAACAGTCATCAAGACGGAGGAAAAAGGTGTAAACTGCAGCACTCTACACGTACGTCTCAGTGCTGCTGACATAACAACTAACTCCTTAGCCTTGCTTTACACAGGACTGCCATTGAAGACTCTTAGAACTCTTTTGCGTGTTATGGAAAGTTTGAACAACCCACTGACATTTACTATGCCTGTGTCAGATCAAGTCTTACTAGTTCTTATTAAATTAAGGCTTAATTTACTGTTTGCAGATATTGCCAACAGATTTGGTATATCTGAGTCTCATGCATGCAATATTTTTAATCAAAGACTCTCTTTTATGGCTTCAAAACTTAAAAACTTAATAGTTTGGCTTCCACGTGAAACAATTAGAGCAACCATGCCAAAGTCTTTTCGTGAGAACTTTCCCAAAACTACAGTCATCATTGATTGTGCAGAAACTTTTATTCAACGAGCAAAAAACTTAAAGACCAGAGGAGAAACATATAGTCACTACAAGTCGAACAACACAGGGAAGTATTTGGTTGGTATTGCACCACATGGTCAGATTATGTTTATATCTAAGGGCTTTGGAGGAAGGTCTAGTGATAAAGCAATTGTGGAAGAATCGGATGAATATCAATTACCTTCTTCCTGGGGATGAAATCATGGCCGATCGAGGTTTTACCATCGATGACCTACTCTTTCCTCTGAAAGTGAAACTTAACATTCCAGCTTTTACAAAAGGTAAAGACCAACTTTCAAACAGGATGTTACAGAGATCAACACAATTGCCATTATTATTTACGTTGAACGGGCTATTAGACGATTTAAGGTATTGCATATTGAGTCAGATAGTTCCAGTTACCTCGGTGAAGAAACTCAGTAAATACTTGATTGTTTGTGCTGCATTGGTAAACTTACAGCAATAACCTTATCAAAGATGATGATGAGTAAATAATGATTATGGTGAAATTATAAATTCAGCTTTCACCTCCTGGGTTGGGACGATACATTGATATATACTATTATCTAAGATACGGTTTAGAATACATGCATTAAAGTATCAGATGGAAACATTTCACAAACAACCTTTTGAAATTTTTTTTTTTGTAAACTCAAGTTGGTTACAGACTTTCATTAATCAATATCAATGTACATGACTTTTTAAAAATGAATCTTTAGTAAGTGTTCTTGATAAACTACACTACTATTTGTAATCAACTTGTGTATAGACATTTGGCAATATGTACAATTTATATTGTTTTTGTAAATTTCTAGTCAAAGAAATTTATGAACATCAAATATTGATTTCAAAGCCCATGATTTGATGTAGAAAAATTTGTCCATTTAAAGTAAAAATAAAATGAAATAAAATATAAAGTTTTTTAATTGGCTACATATTTCTTATTAATTATATTATCAAGATCTGTATTGTATCATGTAGCATGTATTTAGATTAGATGTAACATTATCATGTTTGTATTCAAGATCTATGTATTGTCCCACCCCTATACACTACTGCAATCAGTTTATACCTGTCAATTTTGTTTATATTATCTTTACATCAGCAGGTTTCATTAGGATATTATTTTATAATAACATTATGTTTTCACATTATTAGCTCACCTGAGCCGAAGGCTCAAGTGAGCTTTTCTGATCAAAATTTGTCCGTTGTCTGTCGTCGTTGTCGTCGTAAACTTTTCACATTTTCATCTTCTTCTCAAGAACCACTGGGCCAATTTCAACCAAACTTGGCACAAAGTATCCTTGGGTGAAGGGGATTCAAGTTTGTTCAAATGAAGGGCCACGCCCTTTTCCAAGGGGAGATAATCATGGATTTGTAAAAAATTAATGGCATTTTTAAAAAATCTTCTTCTCCAGAACCGCTGGGCCAGGAAAGATGAAACTCATGTGGAAGCAACCTCAGGTAGTGTAGATTCAAGTTTGTTCAAATCATGACCCCAGGGGCAAGGGTGGGGTCAAAATGTCCGACCCAAGTTTTACATAGGAATATATAGGAAAAATCGTTAAAAATCTTCTTCTCCAGAACCACTGGGCCAGGAAAGATGAAACTCACGTGGAATCATCCTCAGTTAGTGTAGATTCAAGTTTGTTCAAATCATGACCGCCGGGGCTAGGGTGGGGCCAAAATGGCCGACCCAAGTTTAACATAGGAATATATAGGAAAAATCTTTAAAAATCTTCTTCTCCAGAACCACTGGGCCAGGAAAGATGAAACTCATGTGGAATCATCCTCAGGTAGAGCAGATTTAAGTTTGTTCAAATCATGACCCTCGGTGCAAGGGTGGGGCCAAAATGGTCGACCCTAGTTTTACATTGGAATATATAAGAAAAATCTTCTTCTCAAGAACCACTAGGACAGGAAAGATGAAACTCATGTGGAATCATCCTCAGGTAGAGGAGATTTAAGTTTGTTCAAATCATGACCGCCGGGGCTAGGGTGGGGCCAAAATGGCCAGCCCAAGTTTTACATAGGGATATATAGGGAAACCTTTTAAAATCTTCTTTACAAGTACTTCAAAGCTACGATTAGTGATATTTATATGGAATCATCCTCAGGTAGTGTAAATTCTAGTTTTTTCAAATGATGAACGCCTGGAGGGGGGTGGGTTGGTGGGAGTAAATTCAAGCCTGATGTGCTCAGGTGAGCGCTGTGGCCCCTGGGCCTCTTGTTATAATATTTGTCAGTGTAACTTGCACCAATATTTGTTAAAAAAGATACTGTGCTTGGGCATATATCATTTGTATTAAGGTAAAAACCATTCTGACTGATTTCTTAAATTATTAGGCATAACATGGGAGTGAGTCCAAAAGTTTTATGTCTGATAAGAAATCTAAATTCACTTATTTTCCAATCAATGGTTTGCCAAGATTTTAATATGTTAATTCAATTTTGATCACAGTACAAGTATTTTTTACACAGAAAAAAAAAACAAATTTCTTTTGTTCATTTAAAAAAAAAAAAAAACATTTGAAACTCCATTCATGTGAAGTTAAGTACCGGTTATGGGTACATTCATGCACACTTAAGTCTTTACATGTCGGTCAACAAATACTGTTTAGGCTTCTTGACCTCCACACTTCTACTAACTATTTGAATTTACTTTTTTATCAGACATTGATTTTTTGATGTGGCACCAAACTTTAAAAAAAAATGTGTACATATTATACACATGTATTTAGTAATAAATGATTACCTCAGAATGAAAAGATATTTGATTTTTGTGTTAGAAACAAGTTTTATTTGCATCAGTTTGAAAAATTTTCATATTTTTTACTAATCTTCAATCTGCCAGATTCAAAGTCATCAACTACTCTGGGTAAAAGTTTGTTGAAGTAAAATAAACGTAGCCTTGAAATTGATGATTGACAGAACTGTTGGTTATGTTGAACATCAATGATCTTGTATTCATTAGCTGTCCATATAACAAGTTTGCACAATTCTAGATGTGTAACATGCAAAGTCAATTGTATCTGTAGATAATATCCTCGTGAACTGCTCTGCTTTAGGGACAAAGAATCATTTTGCAATGATTTTACAACGTCATATTTACCAGCTGTAAATAAACTGTCAAGGGTCTGGTCATTTTGTAGTATTGGGCATTTTACTTCTAAAAGACATTGTGTGCCATCATCTTCAGTAATTATTCCGTCGGGGGAAACACTGAGCCAGGGCTCTTCACCTGAAACGATGGTCCCTGCATCTTCTATTTGTATTCCAGCCAAACGCAGTTGTTGTTTTGCAAGCTTTTCACCAATCTGTCCATGTTTTGTGAATTTATTGCCTTTAAAGGAAGGATATAAATGCTCTCTAATGAAGTTATCACTATTTGTAGTGTCACGGATTGGAACTTTGTGAGCAGTGCTGCCTGTTATTCTAATTTTTCTACTGTTATGCCACAGTTCTGATTGACTTTGTGAAATAGTTGTATGAGATAAGGACTTGATTTGAGATTCAGTAAGTTTTATATACTTGTTAAAAAATTGGCAACACTTTTTACACGTAAGTTCTGCAGAGTGTTCAGTATGAGGTTCAGATGAAGGTTTGAATTGAAGAGTATCCACTTTAGCTTGCACAGATTTTTTTAAAAGAGAATTTTCTACTGAGAACAATTCCTGAAGTTCACTGTTTTGTACAAAATATTTAAAGGATTGATGGGATACAAACATGGGGAATATTGATTTTGTGTTTTGTGGTTTTTCATCATTATTGTTAACGTCACTACTACCGTATCTAGGTTTCTTAAAATCCATCTCCTCAAGAATACCTGGTTCCAGGTTTCTCGTTGAACCCTTGTTCCATTGCATTTGTTCATCGGTACAGGATTTGCCTGTTAGTCCTGACCTCACAGCATATTCAATTTTCCATAGCACAGCACCGACATGACTACACGTTTTACTATTCCCTGCCATACATGAACAACCAGCACTAAAAATCGTGCCAACCATGTCACATATAATCCATGCATTATGAAACTCTGAGTTGACTTTTTGTGAGGGGCGTACTTCAGATTTTAAAACAACTATTGTTTTGTTGATAACAAAATGTAGAATTTTCCCCACGGAACCACTTTTAAAATAATTGAAACTGTCCAAAGATTTGTAGTTTTTCATCCCTTGGCCATCACACGCCTTACTCAAAATTAAATAATTGTAAATATCACCATACTCAACTTGGGGCCACTCCCGCATATCGTCCTTCCATTCTTGCGGTTTGACCACAGGCGCTTGTTTCATACAGTGAGCTTAGTTTTCTACTATATAATAACACAAGGTATCCATCTTTCTCGAGACCAAAAATGTAGGTCACCAATTCAAACCCCTTTTTTATTTATTATCCGCCGCTGGCAACAAAAAACCCACATGTAATGGTTAGCGGAATTCCCCTTCTTGGGCCTCATGTATATTTCCTTACCTCACCCCCTCGCGAACTTTGACATTGACCATAAAATTACACGCTTCGTCAATCGAAAGAAAAAGTACATCTCTAAACCACTCTCTACCATCGGCTCATAAGGCGCACTTGTTTCATAAGCCGGGTCAAGCCGGTTAATATTCCGGAACCGGGCAAGTCACTTGTTTCAAATATATTTAAGCCGCCGGGCGGTCAGAAAGTAGCCCGGATCGCCCGAAAAATTTCGAGCGGCCAAATGAAAAGCAATATGGCGGAAAACGGAGGTAGAAATGTTCTTGATGGTGAAACATTCGTTTTTTATCATTTGTCGTAGTCTCGGTGTCAATAAACAAACATTACTGAGATAATAAGAGACTTTTGCAACACATTTGTTTACATTTGCACGACACAATTTTTTTTTTTCAATTTTAAAGCTGCTTTTCAGTTCTGTGGGTAACGAGACCCCATATATGCTCCAAATTCACAAATTGTACATTGAATGGAACTAGTAAATATTAAAACGAAATATATCCACTAAATCGTTGTTCTCGTGCGTTCAGATAATTTTTTTTTACAGCAACAGCACCAATACCAGCCAATCCGGCTTATTTTTCACTCGTTTCAGCGACACTAACCGGGTCAATATGCCATGTGATAAAAGTGAACCGGGTCATCGCCCGGCTGTCTGAAACAAGTGCGCCCATTCATTCACCTCTGTCGTTGGCTCGCGTATACACAGTGTTAAACACGAGAAATAGTGCGTTTGTTTTAATTCATTATAATTCAATTTCTATAATTATGTCTGAGTTTTGAGATATATATTTACTAAACCAATACAGAACTATTAATTTAAATTGAAACAATTCTTCAAATATCACGTTTTATACGTTATGTCAAAAATCTTGACGTGAGCCCATTGCAGAGGTGTCTGAGAGAGAAACGAACGACAACTCTGCATAGGAGATTGCTCTAAACAGCTCAGCACTTCCGGTTTGGCAACCACGATATGATTCACAAGTTCTCATTGGCTACTGGTACTCTCGGGAGTTTTCCATGCAATTGTACAAGGCACAAGAGAAAACCGAAATATTATTTTGGCGCAAATTTGAAAATCTATATTGTTCTAGGTTTTCTGTCAAATATTTTGTAAGATGACAACGTGTTGGTGATTTTTAAGATGATTTGATAGTTATTATTTAAGCAAAAATATTTTGTTATGGATCCTCTCTACACCAGAGCAAAATGTACCAGTAGCCAATGAGATCTTGTGTTTTATATCGCGATTGCCAAACCGGAAGTGCTGAGCTGTTTAGAGATGTACTTTTTCTTTCGGTTGACGAAGCGTGTAATTTTATGGTCAATGTCAAAGTTCGCGAGGGGGTGAGGTAAGGAAATATACATGAGGTCCAAGAAGGGGAATTCCGCTAACCATTACATGTGGGTTTTTTGTTGCCAGCGGCGGATAATAAATAAAAAAGGGGTTTGAATTGGTGACCTACATTTGTGGTCTCGAGAAAGATGGATACCTTGTGTTATTATATAGTAGAAAACTAAGCTCACTGTATGAAACAAGCGCCTGTGGGTTTGACATCTTTTGGCGAGGAAATAATTCGATCTTTACAATTTTCACATTGATATTGATTCATATTTGAGGCAAACGAAAGAATTTACAAGATTTTCATATATTAAATGTTGTTTGTGCGCTAATATTTACAGTTGAACAGTACGAACTTTCGCCGACACCGGTGTGTTGTTGCTACGGAGTTTGTTTATGCAGCGTCACGGATGCAATGGCGGCTGCTTTCTGCGACCCCTACCGGGATGAAATTTTACTAAGGGAAATAACTGAAAAAAGTTGTGTATAAAACTGCACTGTCTAGTTATAGAACTTGTGTAAATTTCGTGAGTCCGTAACGTTACGGTCACCCCATCTCCTAACCATGCTAACAAACAGTACACATACCAATGTCCGCAAGACCAGTTAGCCTTGTTCTATACACACGTGTGATGGAGTTGTCAAACGGACTCCCGCGAACAGAGAAGTTACGATGGCAGACAGAACTTTTTTTCATAATTAGATCACATGAATACAAATTCTGATTAATAAAAATTAAACGATTGTCAGTTTAGGAATCCCCGGCTAGTTCGGGTTTTGTTACACATTTTATAGATACTTTCCCTATGTGTAGTTTGTCTACACACGTGCAGGAATCTGCTCAGGGATTGAAAATTCCGTCATTGAATATACTACACACACAGAATGATTATTTTTTTTCTCTAAGAGGAAACTATATGATAATTAACGAACAATTAACATGATTTTACTACAGTTGTTGATATAGTATAATCAATTCATCAGTGAAAAAAATATCAACCGAAGAATGACCTAAATATTCTCTGTTATCAAACATGTTAAAAAAAAAAAGATGAGGAGGGAGGAGGGAGCGAGCGTAGGAATATTAACATTTCTTATTTGCATTTAGGGGGAAAAGAGATCTTTGGAGGAAAAATTAACATTAATTTTGGTTTCTTTTACGTATGACATACTATACAATTATTGCTGTTTTTTGAGGTCAATACAATGATTTAGCCATCTGAGTAGTACAATATTCACCGAGCCCGAAGGGCGAGGTGAATATTGTACTTCGAAGATGGCTAAATCATTGTATTGACCTCAAAAAACAGCAATAATTATTTTATTATATGATTCACTGATAAAATGATACAGCTCATTCCTTGTTAACTTGCATTTAATTAAGTCCTATAGCCAAATACAAGAGAGAAACAGAATTAAAATGTGAATAAACCTTACCAGTCCTATCAATTTGAAATGTTTTTTTTTTTTTATCAATTTTAGTTTCCATGATTAAAATAATATAATGTCAGTCTTTTTATAGGATAAATTTTGAAAGGAAGGAGCATTATCAGGGAAAACTGACTGCCAAAAAGTAAAAAAAACATGTTGTTCAGTAAAAGTGTTGGAGGTGGGAGGGGTTCCTGCATCCCTTCTTACCACCCTCACCCTAAAATATATATTCGCTTATGTTTTTTCACATGAAAAAAAAATCACAGTCGTTTAAATAGCTTTCCAAAACAATTTGTATCAATTTGGAATTTCCCAATCTATTTTTAGATCAATGTAGAGGAAATAAATCCTTGTATTGACCTGGAACGTCACGTGCAGGTCAATACAACGTAGTATTTCTTTAACATAGCTGGATCTCAGCCAATCAGAGAGATGGAAAATATTCAATCATATAATAAACAAAATTATTATACTTCTGTTAAAATGTTTCCTATATAAAGTTCAGAGGGTAAAATAACTATCCTGTATAGTCCATGCATAGCAAAGCTATACCCCGGGGTATAGTTTTTGCTATCCACCCTCGGAAAATTTTCATGCAATTTTTGCCTCCAGTTTTGATTTCCAACGATAAATCTTTAAACTGATGATGTCATAATGACTTCAGTTGCATTGTGACGTCATCAGGATTTCAGATTATTCTTGCAGAATTATCTTACTCCAAAAAATTCAAACCTCAGAAATTATATTATACATCAGTATAATAAAACGCTTATTCACTGGTTGTGAGTGGGATAGCTCTTTTATCAAACCCGCGACAGAGAACTATTCCCCGAGGGCTTGCCCGAGGGGAATAGTTCCTGTCAATGGTTTGATAAAAGAGCTATCCCACTCACAACCAGTGGATAAGTGTATATTATTCTCATCATGAACAATTATGTTGTATTTACTTATTGATGATGGAACTATTTTCGTCGGAACAATATGTGTGAGCCGCCGCTGACTACAGTAATATATCTTGAACTAATAGTATGCACTGATCGAATATATTAATAAACACCGTTCCAGTCGATACTATTGACTCTCAGTACCTTTAGTACTTTGATCAACACGTCCTAGTTCCTTTCAAAATGAAAGTAGACTGCATGTACTCAAGGTCTATATTTTGTGCAAAATGGAGCAGATACATGAGAACCATCAACATGATCAACGGAAATACTTAAAAGTAATGAACTCATAACCACTACTGAATTATTCACGAAGACAATATGATGACATCTCAAATTGTCAGATGAGAATCAAGGCCAAAACCACGAAGAACAGCTTTATAACAAAATGTTGGCACTGTTGGTCCAGTGCAGAAACCGGATAGTTGCATTCCTCTGGAATTTCATAATTTTATATTGGATGACTAGTCAGATAATATGTTGTGGTATGTTGTCAGGTTGTGTTGTTTACACAGGCACTGGATGTTGACATGGTTAATACAGAATGTGCTTAAATAGCTTCTTTATATTGATAATTTTAAAATCTCTAAAATTACGTCTCGCTAAAAATAAATTACCATATTTTAAGGACAAATCGCTAAATTTGCATCTCGCTAAAATTTCCACTTATACGATATTATATAGTTCTGATAATAAGCATAAATAACTTTAATTTAATTAACATTATTAAACTTAATTTACTTTATGTTCAGCACTAGGTTAGTGCAAAGTCTTTTTTTATATTATCTACACAGTAAATTTATGACAAAAATACATTTTTCATTATAGGAAGACCAAATATTTTATTCATTGTGTTAGATGATTTCCGACCTATTCTACGCAGTTATGGAAACCAGTTGATAGAGGCTCCTAACATGGATTATGTAGCCAGGAACTCTGTAGTCTTTACCAAAGCATTTGCTCAAGTGAGATTCTTTCATTATGTGGAAATTGTAAAGAGTTTATGACATACCAGTGAAAAAAAATTGCAAGACACTTTAGACAGTGAGAATTAAAACTTTATTAGTTTACCTGAGCTGAATGCGCAGTTGAGCTTTTCTGATAAAAATTTGACTGTCTTTAGATCTTTAACAATGTTCTGTTTGGATAACATTTTCACATGTTCTTCTTCAGAGCTACTTGGCCAGTGTTAGCAAAACTTGTCACAAAACGTCCTTGGGTAAAAGGAGAAATAAAGAGCATCCTCTTTCAATTGGAACATCACTCAGTCTTTTTCCGTCAAGTCCGTCTCAACTTTAAGGAAAAGACCGAGTGATATATTCCGATTGATTCTCTGTTTTAAGGGGATATAATCAAGAATTTAAAAAGATTCCATGGCATCTTTTAAAATATTTTTTCTAGAGCCATAGGACCAGAAAAGATGAAGCTGCAAAACCTTTATCACTCTCGGGTACACAGTGTAGATTCATGTTTCTTTAATAACATGATTTCTATGGATAGAATGGGGCCACAAAGGGCATTCAAAATTTAACAAAGGAACACATGAGAAAAATCTTCTCAAAAATAGAAAAGCCATTGGTCATTTCAATACAAGTATCCTGAAGTATTGTTGATTCAAGTTTGTTCAAATCAAACCCCTAGGGGTAGGTGGGGTCACAATGAGCAAACAAAATCTTTAAAAAAAAGTTCTTATCAAGAACACAAGACATTGATTAATTATGTTTAAGCAAGGATGTAGAAGCACTTCACTTATCAGTGAGTAAACCAAGGCCTTTTTCACCAAAACAAAAATGTGCATCCTCTGGTCTCTCATTTACGTGAACAGGGGCTTAGCAGTTGTATACTCATAAGTACTTGAATAAGTTTTTGTCAAAATTCAAAGTCATTATGTATCTAAAATCTAAGCTATTTGACAAATGTAACTGATATTATTTTATTTTTATCTCACAGCAAGCCCTGTGTGGACCTAGCAGGACTTCGTTTTTAACTAGTCGTCGGCCAGACACAACAAAACTCTGGGATGTACATTATTACTGGCGAAAAGCTGCTGGGAATTACACAACTCTGCCTCAGTACTTCAAACAAAATGGGTATCATACAGAATCCTTCGGGAAAATATTTCATCCAGGTATTAACAAGATTTTAATTCAAATATAGATCAATCAATGTGTGCTTACTGCATGAGTACAAGTATTAGAAACTAGAAAGAGGATTTCTGATTTCCTATTAACTCGGAGGGAAGTCATCTTTATTTTTTTACAGGAATAGTTTCAGGACATACCACAGATTACCCCTACAGTTGGACTGTACCTCCTTATTTACCCTCCACACAACAGTACAAGATGAAAAAGGTAACTTCCTCAGGAATCCATCCCCACCATTTATTTTAAAGATTGATGGTCACTCTTTTCTTTTTGAGTGGTTTATCAATTAGATGCATGAGCAATGTTTTTAAACTCTTGTTTTGCTTATAGAAAGAAATGAATTATTTCATAATGATTTTGGATAATTTTTTGGATGATACTTTATTATATTAAATGATATTTGATATTTGTATTCATTTTATTATCTTTTTAATGCAGGTCTGCCCTGGTCCACAAGGCAAGCTACAGATGAATATAGTTTGTCCAGTGAATGTCTCCACACAGCCAGAGCAGACTCTACCAGATATCCAATCCACACAGCATGCTGTACAATTCATACAAAAATGGACCAATCAGAGCAAACCTTTCTTTCTGGCTCTTGGGTACCACAAACCTCACATCCCATTCAAATTTCCAGAGGAGTTCCTAAGTATATAGAGACAATTAAAATGAAGATTATCTTAACAGAAAAGAATAATAATTAGTAATAATTAATTATTATGAATAATTTACATTTGATCCTTGCATGATGGAAAAAATTTTAATAGAATGTTGAATATGCACTATTCTGTCAAAACAAAATTTAGTCAGATTTGAAAAAAAAAGTCTTAAGTCCTAAGTTTTAATGTTTAAGATGTTTATTTTATGCTGCGTTTGTAGAATTGTACCCAATAGAGGATATTAAACTTGCCAAGTACCCCACCAAACCCCCAGGTCTCCCCTCGGTGGCCTGGAATCCGTGGGCTGATCTGAGAGAAAGAGATGATGTCAAGAGCCTTAATGTTAGTTTTCCATATGGCCCTGTTCCAGAATACTTCCAGGTATACTGTAACATGTACTCTGAAAAAGTTATATATATATTTTTCAGGTTTAATTTTCATTGATTTCTAATTCATATGTTATTAATACATGTATAATAACTCAAAAACATGGCAAAGTCTTTTATATTGATCTAGATATTTATATACGTTGATATGTGAATTTTAACCAATCAACAAAAATTTGGTCCCATCAAATTAGAATTCTATGGACTTGTAAATTGCTTCAGAACAGAGATACTGTATACTTTTATCTTTTTAAGTCTTGATTCAAATGTGCTCAGTTCAAAGCCAAAGCAAAGTCTTCTTTTTTGGGGGGATGGTTGTTGGAAGGGGTTACATCTAGGATTGAAAGAGGGATTCAGAGTTCAGTTAATAAGTGACAATAAGAGGGGTCAGTAAGAGAAACATTGCACTTAGGAATTTGAGGATTGTGACCCCTTTTGTATCTTGTTTTAAGGATTCAGCTGTGATATCTGTTAAGTATTTCATTTGTTCATGCAGAAGAAGATGATTCAGAGTTACTATGCCTCGGTGACCTACATAGATGACCTTCTGGGTCATGTGCTGACTGCCTTACACAAGAATGGCTTTGCCAAAAACACTGTCACAGTACTTCTAGGTGATCATGGTAAGCTATGATGTCACAAGTTGTAAAATTTCTTACAACCAATATATACATTGACCTAGTAACTTTCTAATGACTTTTTCCACAGGTTGGGCCCTTGGTGAGAACCAAGAATGGTCCAAGTTCAGTAATTTTGAGGTGGCCACTAGAGTGCCTCTGTTGGTGTCAGTACCAGGATTGACATTTGATCTCCATAGACCATCTCAACATGTTTCCTTATCCAAAACAGCATACAATAAATATCAGACCACAGATGGTCTGGTAGAACTGGTAGACATTTTTCCTTCTCTGGTGGAACTTGCAGGACTCCCTGCCTTAAAAACGTGTCCACAGAGTTCCTTCAATATAACTGTGTGTACAGAAGGGCTCAGCTTCGTGCCTTTGATAAGAAATGCTACCCGACCAGACATTAATCCTCCCCTGAAAAGCTGGAAGTCAGGAGTATTCAGTCAGTATCCCCGGCCAAGTCTGAAGCCCCAGGAGAACAGCGATCAACCAAAGGCCATCGATAGCAGAATCATGGGTTACTCCCTACGATCCCAGAACAGCAGATACACAGAATGGATTCAGTTTTATCCCAACAACTTCACAGTGAACTGGAACAAAGTGTTTGCCAGGGAGCTGTATTTACATGACACAGATCCAGAAGAACATTACAATGTGGCCTCTTTACCTTCATACCAGGATATTGTACATAAAATGTCTGTAAAACTAAGAAAAGGTTGGAGAGCAGCACTGCCAAAAAACTTCAAGTATACCTCCTCATTCAATCTTGCATAAATAAAGAAATAAAATTATATGTATAGTATCTTTATTGTGGTATTTGAAACTTTTGTACATGCAAGTTTACCACTATGTTAATTAGGTCACATTCTTCCCCCATACCACATTGTTTTAAAACCAAAAAAGGGAATTCTCACCAAGCGCAAGGATTAAAAGACGAGATCCTGGAGCTATAAAATTCCAACAAGTTTTCATTTGTCAATTGATTTCACCCTCACATTTACACAATGGGAAACATGATGAGCAAGATGCCTATTTTATGGAAAAATTAAGAAAGGGGAAATCTAAATCTCAAATACCGGTATAACATTTTTTTCATGGTATTTTAATTTTTAAAAAATGTTGTGCATTAAATAATTTACAAATGCAATTTGCTGTCATGCTCTCTATGGGTAATGATTGAATAAAGGATTATTTGCTATATTCTATATCTATAAAGTATAAAGAAACCAGAACAAAGATAGTTTTTATATTTACTTTTCGTTGCTGTGTTTTCTATGAGGGCGCTTCATGGAAAATGCCTATATACGAAAATGCCTATACGTGACAAGTCTGTGCGATTAGCGCACCAATAACTCAAACAAAACTTTTTTTTTTAAATTCCTAAATATCTTTGATAAATTAATACGTACAAAAATCTTTTAAAATATATCAATGAGTGCCGCAGAGAGTGAACAACTTCCATCCATTCTTCAAACTTGGTATTAAAAGGGGAAATCCACACCTCTCTTTAATTTATGCCTCAAACATATATAATACGAACTGGAGATGTTTATGTAAAAACAATGATTAGTTGGGATACTGTACATGATATATCATCGTCTCAAGCCACGGTCCGGAGTCCGCATATATAGCTCTCTCCAGAATGGAAGAGGATCGTACATTCTGGCCATGGTTTGCGACGATGATGATATATGGACAGGAAAATATAATTTTCCAAAGTTCTATACATGTGTATTAGGTGTATCCGAGCTAAAAAAAAAAATATGAGTTTAGATATACAAGATACATACGACGTTCAAATTAAAATTTTCAAATTGAATAAGTTGACGTTTATATAGTTCAATTGTACGGAAGCGTATTAGGGCCGCAGCACTATCTTTTATTCATTTGTTAAAACAGATTAATAATTTGTTATAACAAAATATTATGTTATATCAAATTATTAATCTGTTATATCAAATTATTAATTTGTTATAACAAATTACTAATTTGTTTAAACAAATTGATAATTTGTTAAAAACAAATTAAAAAAAGATACTGCTGCGGCCCTAATACGCTTCCGTACAATTGACTTCATTTGTTAAGTCGCTAAAGAAATCGGTTATTAGTTTAACATTTTTTATATTTCTTTAAATTGTGTAGTTACAGGAAAGTCATAACTTTATATAAAGTAATAAAACAAAACAAGGTCACCCCTCTTTTGTTGCAGTTAAGACCAATACTGGTTATGTACGGACGTGCTTGATTTGTCTACACCTTACACCCGGTGTACACTTTTCCATAATCAAGTGCAAAAGTGTACACTTTAGGTGTATACCATCTACAACCTGTGCAGAGCATGTGTAGGGAATTGAACCAAAAATTCAATAGCGTTGACAAATGCCAAGACAGTAAAACTTCAGAATGTCTTTTTCTGTATTTGAGAATACTGTCAAGTATTTGATAGGCTGATTTTGATAAATTATTTTCAGTAATATAGTGGACCGTGTTTTGTGCATTTAATGGAAAAATAAAACACTTCATATTTTGTAAAATTAAAAATATGCTTTTGCAAGTTTGGGTGATAAGATCTCTAGATATTTTTGACTATGGCTAGATATTTAGTTATAGGGTTTATAAGGGGTGCACTGGCAATGAATCTGTTTTATAGAAAAAGCTTTGCCTTTTCATGAAGTGTTTGGCTTTTAAATGGATTTTAAAAATTGTTTACAATCGCAACAAATATTTTATTAAAAAATCTTAAATCTGCAAATGGCATTCCCTCAGCTGGTTGAAATTTTGACGTCCATGTTGAATTTGCTACACTACACCCAATTTCACTTGATTATCAGGTGTAAATCTTCTACACAAGGGTTAATAAGTGTAGACAAATCAAATGCGCCCGTAGTGTACGAAAAAAAAAGGTACTGAAAGGAGTTAGGACCTGGTACGTGTATATATAACACCCTTATCCCCCGCCCCCCGAAATAGGATTATACCTCCCCCAATCTTTTTTTGAGCCTGTCAATTTTTTGGGGAAGGGGGGATGGTGGAATTTTTTTCTCTGGCTGCCCCCCCCCCCTCTTCAAAATCTATAGTATACAGGTGTATTATTTTTAAGTTAAACCACTACATGTAGTTCATGTGTTTAAATTGTGTGAACTAAGATAACATTTTTAAAACTAAAGTTACAAGCTTCTTTTTCTTTTGTGTGTATTTTTTATTATTAATATAATTATTTATTAATAATAAGTGATATTGTAACGGGTGAAACACAATAAAGGGGACAGTAAGGTTGCACTTGAGGATAAAAAATTAATGTCTTTATTTTGGCCCAAATTTTTTTTTTCTAAAAAGTAGATTATCTCAAGGATCTGAAATTCACATTAGAACTTTGTTTTTTACAAGCTGATAATAGCCTCATTTACACAGGTTACGGACACTACAAGTGTTGTTGTTTTTGAAATAAATATTGAAAACTGCTTATAAACTTTAATTTTTTGAACTGCTCACAAACAAACAACATATAAAAATACAAAATATGGACAAAAGTTGTACTAATCAAAGTACTGAAACTACTGCTACGAGTTGATGGTATTGTTTGTACGTTGTTTAACATCCCTCTCGAGAATTTTTACTCATATGACTAGGCATCACCACTTGCCAATGTAGAGCTGCAAATTTTGCCCTATGCTCGGCACTTTACGGCCATTGATCAGTGATGGATCTTTTTTGTACCAGCACATACTGCGACACAGGACCTCGATTTATACGTTCTCATCTGTAGAACCGGTCGCCTCGTCCCATAGTGGGATTCGAACGCACGATGTAAGGATCAACTACTTACTGTTAAAATGAGTTGAGGTCACTGATGCATATTTGGGTTATATATGTGTTACAGTATGTGCTCTGATGAAAAATTAAATAAAGCAGCTTTTCACACAAATATTTCAAACTAAGAGGACCAACCTTCAACAATATTAAAATAGGGAATTATATAAACTTACAAAGAGCGCAAATGAATAAAATCATTAATATGCACAATAATATGCACATAAAATATTTTCACTATTTTCATAAATTGACAAATAATTTGACATTTTCAGTGCACATCAATATGTTTTATTTCTCGTGATTGAGCCACTCTTATGCCCTGTTCACACGACGAGTTTAATTCGCAGTAAATTAATGCGAAGTAAACTAATGCGAATCAAATTAATGCGAATTAAATTGCGTTCACACGACAGCTAATGCGAAGTAAACTAATGCGAATTAATTTTTTTCTTCTACAGTCAGGCGTCAGTAAGTCTATTATGACGTCATTTGTAAATTACGTCATGTATGTAGAGCCATCCTTTGATACATCATGTAGTGGCTACAGGTATTCATTGATTTTAGTGATTAACATACTTTCCCTCAGTTTTTGAACCAAATATAGCACAAATACCTATATATAACCACCAACACGTGTCCTGTGACTTAATTCTGGCCTTACGCATGCGTCAAAATTTAATTCGAATTAGCTTCGCTTATCGTTCACACGGAGCTAATGCGAAGTAATTTAATGTGCAGTAAATTAATTCGACATAAACTAATTCGCATTAAATTCTCCGTGTGAACGCAAAGCGAAGCTAATTCGCAGTAACTTTACGTTTAATTTGAATTAAACTCTCCGTGTGAACAGGGCATTAAATTTCAAATCTTCTATTTTCATTGATATGCATATTACAAAATTGAAAATTTTGATTTCTTTAATATGGTTATTGAAATTCGGCTCCTCGTCTTTCAAAATTTGCAATATATTTTATATTTTCTTGATTTAGCCACTCCTGAAATTCAACTCCTTGTCTTGTATGGTCTTTGATATGCAAAATAAATACTCCAATTCTCCCGATTCAGCTGCTCTTAAAATTCAATGCTTTTTGACTTTTAGTTGAAATGAACATTTTAATTTTATGTTTTTTCGTTTGGTTTAGACACTCTTGAAATATATCTACCTGACTTCAATTCATTGATTTGCACATGTAATATTTCATTTCTTTCAATTTAGCTCTTTTGTAATTCAACTACATGACTTTCATTGATAAATTCATGAAGGATTAATATTTCAATTCTTTTTGGCTTTTGACTGAAGACTAAAACTTTATCACAATAGCATGGTATATTAATCGTTTATCATATACTTAGTAGTAAATACACCGATTCTGCACGGTGTGATACGGGTGACGTCACAATACCCCATATCACGGACCGGTCCGAAAATCCATATCACCTATTGGACTGGCGGGCCGAAAATCCATATCAAACCGGAAGTAACGTTTGTATAACGTTTAAAAGTCAATTTACTTGATTTTATTTTAATATTCATAACAAATCTTTCTTTAATGACATATATGGTCTTAATTTTTTTCAGTTACCTAAAACAGGCTTTATTAGATTTTAGAGAGAAATGTCACAAACAAGCAGGAAATATTCATCATTGTTATACCCTTATAAATATCATTCTATATATTTATTACTTATAAAAAGTCCAACAAAAGAACTGTTAATTACATCGGTCTAACAATTTCACTATTGACCGGTCTTACATAAGAATTGTTAGACCGCAACGTCACTCGTCTGTTACGTCACAATTAATCATCGTTCAATATCGGCGACGTGAAAATAGCCGAAGTTAAGAGCTACAAGAGTTGTTGCTAACAGCACGGTTAGGAAGAAGGGAAAAGTATGTTTTGTGATAAATAATTTTTGTGATACAACAGATATATAATTGATTTTGTTCTTTCTCGGCTTGATGTTATATATTTACTGAAGAAGCCATAATTTTCCATATAAAATAATTGATAATATAGCGTGTATTGATTAAATTGATCAATCGTAAGTGAGCAGTGAAGGGTATAACAAAACAGTTATAGACTGGGATTCGGGCAACATATGATTTGTTGGACCTGAAGATTAAAATGTTGCCCTTGGCCTGCGGCCTCGGGCAACATTTTCACCTTCAGGTCCAACAAATCATATGTTGCCCTCATACCCAGTCAATAACTGTATAATGATCATATGGGAACTTGCATATTAAGTGTTTTAAATATATGATAAATAGAATACTACATACTGTAATATTCTCTATTTACATAATCGATTTACTATTGAATATATTTGATTTTTCAGTCTCTTGATTAAAATTTATAAACAAACATTTCTCATTTTATTTATGAATAACACCCGATTTAATCTCTCTGTTTTTTTTTTTTTTTTTTTTTTGGTTATTATTTTTTTTACTGTCTTCTATACTTTAAATTCACAGTATCACATTGCCAGCATCTGATAGTTAGACACAGCTGGATATAGTAAAGGAACTCTCTTTCCAGAGTAGCGCAGACAATAAGATAAGAATCACAGGCATGTTAAGTGACCTTTACTGTATTTAAAACTTGCTGTGATGCAGATCTAAATTGCGGAAGACAGTGGTTCTTTTATTGTTTGCACAAGAAGTAATGGCATTCACATAAAAATATTTTATCAACTGGTACAGCTCATTTCTTCCCTTTTAGATTAATATTTGATTAACTTCGACTATCTTAACTAGGTGTTTCTCGCTTTGTTTACAAACATAAGTAGTGTTCTATATATAAACACTTCATCACTAGTTATCGCGGGAAAATTGCACTGGTCGTTAGCATGCTGGATCAGCGCAAGGATTAGTTTATTTATACACCACTAACACGTCAGTCTTGTAAAAATAACCTGGTTTGTACAATATTTAATTGTGTAATTTTCTTTCAAAATCTATTTTCAAATTACTTAAAATAAGTTGAAATAGTTGAAAATACTAGTATTTATTGACTTAAAAATCAAAACTTTGTTTGCACGACATGTCACAATTTTTGACTGCATGCCCCTTGCACTACTTTCTCTCGCGGATTTACACAAATTCCAAAAAAATAAAATAATAAGTATTTAAGTTTATAAACACTTCAAATCATATCAGGAAACATATTCTTATTCTGTAGATCATGAATATTGTAAATAAGCCAATATTATACAAGAATCTGAATGCAAAATACTCAAACGAAAATGTGATTAGTTTCGATACATGGGAATCCCTTACCAGTAACATAACTTGAGTTGATGCCATCAACTCGTAAAAAAGGTTGCATTATACTTCAAAATGAAAACAGTTCTTACTTCGTTCATTTTTGTTGAAAATGGTAGTATTTCAATTTATGTGAACTCTTTAAAACCAATATAAATAAAGAAAGAACTATTTATAAATAACATTTTTTATGCCTTTGTTGAAATATAAATACTTCCATTAAAATAGGAAATATCATTTTTATTATTTTCTACTTCATTAAGTTACGGACACTACAAGACCCAAATATTTATGATTGGCTTTTGGTTTGTGGTAAAAAAAAAAAAAAAAAAAACATTTTATAAACTTCTGAACTATTAGAAATCAGATTTAAATGATTATTAAATACAAAATGCATGAAAATTAGATATTGTTTCAAGTAAAAACAATTCACTCGCAGAAGTAATGCCAATAGTAAAAAAAAATCCAGTTTAAGAAATCCTGAAACTTCCTTTTTTCACATAACTATATAACTGAAGTGCAGAAGAAAAGTTCTCTAATTCATTAAAGTTCTATGAAAACTATTTAGAATATAGGTGCACTGATCAACGAAGTCAATTAACCAAATTTAAGGGTTACGGACACTACACAATACTTAAATTTTTCACAGGCTTGAGCATGAAGTTCTTGTTTTTCAGCCCTTTTCCTAACTTTTTTCAGGATTTTATTTGTCGTTTCTGTTTCTCCCGATTTTTTTTATTCTTCGGATCTCAACTTCATCTGATAAAAGCATACCATAACCAATATACTTTGAATAAATATATAAACATGTAACTTTATACAGGTGTTATTTGCAAGTAGAAAAGTCAAACCTTGAAGAGTAAAGCTCACTTTTATTTCTTTAATTTATTTTTTTTATTTTATGAAGCATTCTGTTCTTCTTCAAACAGTTAAATATACAATAATTTATCTGAAATCGGTGTAATTTTAGTTGTTTTCTTTTTTGAATTTTTTTGTAGTGTCCGTAACCAAATTACTTCCCTACTGTTTAACATTTTGAATGCAAATTTACTTGCATTTTGAGATATCACCTAATAAGCAACTAGACAACTGAAGCAATATATTACAAGAAATAATTGGATTTTGTAACTCATGATAATAATTTTTAACTATTTTTATGTCATTTTGGGTGTCCAGTCATTATTTTAAGTACTAGCAGTAAAGAAAAAAACCACCTAATCTAAAAGAATTCCAGCCAATAAACACCTTTTTATCTCTAAATTTATTAATACACTGGTTCAAAAATTTATCTGTAAATTTTATGGAGAAAAAAATAAAGATATTCATTTTTCAACTTTTGGGTTACGGACACTACACTATACAAGTTATTTAAAATAGGATAAAACTTAACCTTAAATAGAGGAATTCTAACAAGATTTTCTTAAATGTAACACCAGTTGACTTAAACAGTGAAAAAATAATGAAATACTATTTGACTCAAATCCTAGGATGTCAATAGCATCTGCCAATATCAAAGTGATGTAACACCAAGGATCTTGTATATAGAATGGTGCAATCTGGGTTTCCCAAATTAGTTGCATTATCAAAATGAGAAAGAAAATAAAGTACATTGATTAACTTGTTAAACAAACCTCTGACCTTTGTGAATATACTAGCATTAGTGTTTTAACACAGCCTGTTTCAAACTGCCTCAAGTACAGGTTACAGACACTACAGGATTTTGTGGTGTCCGTAAACCACATTTGTGATCATAACAGAGAAACAGTGGTGATGATCAGGAAAATTACAACACGTCTCAGCATCTATATGAAATGCCTCTCTAGGAAATTTGTTAAGATATTTATAGAGCCTTCCAATTTCACAGAATTTAAGTGGTTACGGACACTACAGTTTTTTGTAAAAACTTAATTTTCCACATTAAAACATGATGAAATTTCTTTACAATGTTTACATAACCCAACTTTTTTCTGTAAGTAACAGAGCATTAATACTGTGATTTTAGACAGAAATCTGAAAAATTAAATAACATGGACATTATTTTTATTTGGTATAATGAGAGGGGTAAAATTATGTGAAAAATGTATAACATTGCACCCCTGTTACATTTTCTTTCATATCTTCAAAAGTTGTTATTCAATTCTGAAAATTCAAGCACCAAAATAATTTGTAAAATAAATTCTAAAGTCTGATAATGATCATTGGCATGAAAATTTATGATATTTAACAATTATTTCAATTGAAAAATGCTGTAATTTCAAAGCGCAACCGCATAACGCTGAAAAATAGTTATTTTGGGGGTACATTTTTTGCATTTACTTAAATTCTGTTAAGGCTAGATCAACAAAATTTTGCACACAAGTCCTTTATAAGTATTCCTATAAATGAATTACAATAAATTGCATGTAAAGAAAATAACATTTCTTAAAATCATGTATAACAATGTGGTATTCTAAATGCACCCTATATTGTGTTTCACCCGTAAGTGTGTATCGATGTGGCCTTGACGACAAGGTAAACACTGGCACCAACTGCTTGCTTGGACATATTACTTTTACAACGTGCTTTTGTTTACGGTTTGTCACTAAACTTAAGTTTCGTAAAACATATTTTGATTGGTTAATTTTACCGGAAGCCATTTATTCAACCAATTATAGACAGTCTCTTGGGCGTGTAAGAGTTACATTGAAGAAAACAACTGCTGGACACTTTATTGGTAATTTTAAACGTTTTAAAAAGGTAAATGATGAATTACAAAGTGTATATATCAGACTTGGGCGTACTTTTAAGTCTTAAATGTTTGGTGATTCTTTAAAGTACACGAATAATTTGTGAATTACGGATTTGCTTTTAGCCAGGAATTCCTCTGTTCCCCAGTGCGTAAATTACGTGATACCCAAAATCTTGAAAAATTAAAGACTGTTGTTTGAAGATTGAAGTGTTAGATAAGAAGTCATGGTGATATATTATAGTCTGTCCCACGACCGGAACGTCACTACTTTTCGCAAAATATCTCAAAATAAATAAATACCTTGGACTTCAACCTATGTCCGATTGTTAGATTGATTTTTTTCCAAACTTCCTGCATTTATCCGAACCCTCGAGGTCAACCGGTGTAAACACACGGCGGCAAATTCAAAGTCTACGGGGATTTAACATTGTCAAAATGGCCACCGCTTCGGAAGGGGATCATCCATTGTTCGTAATTTTCCGTACATTGCCGTCAGTAAGGAAATGACGTCACGCACGTTCGGGAGTGCTCTATGGTTATCGACGTTAGACTGGTACCCTGACATTGGTTCACGGGCGCAAGCGCCCTAAAAAACCAACGACAGGTAACCACTGCCATTTTATCGCGTCACAGGAAATGGCACTGATGATAAAATCTATATTTAGACTAGCGTAAATCCAGAAGTGCTGAAGTAAATAAACCCTTCCCTCTGCTCTACACATGCTACACTGCTGTTAACAAAGAAAGTAGACGGATTTTAAAGCATCTATAAAACCATAAAGAAGTGCTGCCTCAAAAACCATTAAATGTAAAGCGATATCACAGGTCCCATATGCATATCCTAGCTACCAAATCAAGGTCTATTGCATGATTAATTTTCCTACATATTTACCACTGATATGATAATTAAATCATCGATTTAGTTATAACACTTGTTCTTTAACATTATTCGTGTTCTAAAGTTTACGGGGAATTTATGCTATAACTCATTTCTCTAACTCCATGTGCTGCACCAGGAGAATTACAATATGTTAACACTACGGAACATTTGAAAGTTCATTGTGACATTATATTGTAAGTTAATGATATACTCAGTTAAGAAAGTCCTTACTATGTTATTTGAATAATTTCACCGTATTCAATTGCTCTATTAATTCATCAAGAAAGATATGCTACGTTTTGTTTTATCTGTTATTTAAATCGCTGGATCCACCTAACATTCTTCTCTGCAAACTGATGCTATTTATTTTTGGAATGCGCAGTACTATGCGCGAAGCAAGCAGTGAGTTTTTCCACTGTCATGGCGGCGGAGGTTACCTGTCCTTGTAATTCCTAGCGGCAGCGACTGGAATCAAGGGCAGAGAACCAGTGCTATTATCGACGTCTGAATTACCTATAACGCCCGAGACTGCCAAGTATATATATCTGTACTGCAAAAATTACGTCTTCAACAAAACTTTCATCTGTTCATACCCAGACTGAGACCGAAGGGATCAAAGATTCATTAAAGGGTTATACACTGCATAAAGCAAAGAGGTATGACTCAATTCATATAAGGGGTGAGTAAATTGCCATCATAACCTTGCTATATAAAAAAAAATCAAGGCTAGGTTACAGCAAATTTAGCTCGAGTGAATAATTGCTTTTATATCACTACAGCTGTATTAAGATTTTTAAAAAATGCTGTCTTACCTGTTTCTCCCCAGCTTTCCATATAAATCCAACCCCTTATAGTTTGTTGTAAACTGTGACACACGGTCAAAATAAGCTTCATATCTATGTGAACAAGTGATGTCCTTACATGCACAAGCCACAGATTTCCTGACTTTGTTATACATCCAACGCTTTAAACACATAAATCCTTCGTTGATATTTTATTTTAAAATCCCAGTGCAAGACAACATTTGTTGTCTGCATCAAACTACGTCACCAAAGAATTTTGACCTTGCCCTTCCAAAACTTCCTGTAATATCAGTGTTAGGTAAATTCAGACCCAGGATATGCATTTTTGTTTCCCACAAATATAACAGAATACCAAAAATAAAAATATTCCTATACACACAAATTTAAAGTACATAACGCAAGTGTGAAGAATTATGGATTTTTTAAATAAAATTTTTTCCCTAAAACAATTTAACAGATTAAATTTTATGATTTATCAGAACAAATATTTTATTGTAGGATACTGAAAAATATTTACATCCACTGAATATTTTCTCCTTTATTTCTTAAGAAACCCCATTGCGTTCATCACTGCATAATTAAATAAACTACAGTAGGCAGGTCGCCTGTACAGATTACTTAATCAGTGGCTGTTCCATCAATGAAACGTATAAAGACGTTCGCATCATTAAATCAATAATTAATCTTTTTAATCCTACTTTAATTGATTATTTAAACAGATATAAATATAAACAATAAAATGCTTTCTTTGTTTGTTGTTAATACTGGAATGAACGGTCGCAGCTATTGCAGAATAAAATTACATAACCCACTTACGCGGGTTATGTATTTTTTCTGCAACAGCTGCTTCCGTTCATTCCAGTAACAACAAACAAAGAAAGCATTTTATTGTTTAAGTGAATACCTGGTGAAGACACAAGATGGAAAAGCATAAAAATGGCTGTGTACATTACAGATATTAACTTAAGCCATAAGTACCCGCAGATATATTTTACAAGGTATGAAATAATGCAGATGTCTTGAGTTTGGTTTTCAGTCCCAACAAAATTTTTTGTAAATTTTCAAAGTATGTTTATTCATTGACAATTTCCCAATACACAAACATGTATATTCCTAATTCGCCTATATCATATACCTAGTAGTGTATCAGCCCTGTTTAGACTAGGCGAGACAGCAAATGGGAAGTAGGGCTGTCTTGTCCTCAGGGCCGAGCTATCTCTGTCTCGGCCTATTGTCAAGGGACGGTCCCAGTTCGCCCTCTTATTTCAAATCATTTCTGTTTAATTTGTATGTATTAAGAATAAAATTTATATTTAAGAAATAAATACAGACTTAAATCTTTAAAAATTATTTATTTGTGCTAGAATATTGAGAAAACTGTTTTTAAAATTGTAAAATACTTTGGAATTATTTTATTATAACTGTATAAAATAGGCAAAGTAATTTTGAAATACTTTTACTGTGTCAGTAAAACTTGAATGTTTAGAACGAACATGGATATTGCAAGTTCACGGATATAGTGAAGTTTTCTTGGATCCCCAGCTATGGAAATATAAGGAATTCCTTATATGGATAAAACAAATTTTGACTTTGCTATTTATCCTAGTTTTACTTAATAAGTTAAAACTAAAAATTGGGACTTTTTATAAGACCTTTCTGAGAACTTCAAACAACCTTAAAGGACATTGAGAAGTTATAAATATTATCATGATAAAATGAAAATTGTTGCACGAAAAGATTGAAATTTCAAGCTTCATTTTGAGACTATGAATTAAATTGTAAATTAAAGAGTTATCCTTCCTGTCTGAGGATCCTTAAGTATCTTAACAGTAAAATTATAAATTACTTCAAACATAAAACAGTTTTAGATTATAGGATAAACCAGTTTGTTTGAACTGTTTTCATTGTTTTATTAATTAAAATTTAATAAAATATTTTACAAGATAAATAATTTGTTATATATGTCCTATATTAAAGGATATTATATGAATTTCAGAGGAATAAATGTTTATAAAAGTCAAGCGCCCACTGATGCTGAAGTGTTGAGTCCAAGTTGTAGTTAAGACATGAAACAGAAGTGAGAAAATGTCAACATCAGTCATCTATGAATGAAGATGGAGATCAAGTGACTAGTCTCTATCCTAAAATTTCTGAGGAAAATGGTGTTGTTTGGCTCATCCAATGATCACTCCATTTGCAGACTACCAGGTAATCTTTGGTTTTGTCAATACTTTAATTTGTGCCTGAAAAAATTGATGATGAAACATTTTAATTTTTCATAAGATTCAGTGCATAAAAAATACTTATAAATTTGTGCAAAGTGAAATTTAAAGATACATTAAAAATTCAGATCATGTTCATCATATTAAGTAACATGAATTGTTTACTTATTAAAAATACATATACTTGGTTAATTCTCATTTTCAGGTTCCAATCTGAAGTACACGTAGGAAGAGTAAAATCTTTTTCATTCAAATAACTACTTACTAGCTGTGATCCAGATGAACATCCTGATTGTTTTGTCCAACATAAGATGACTTTCAATCTGACACATTATTCTGAAAAATTGAGTGAACATCCTTCTTCATGCATGTCTTTGTTGTGGTATCTTGTCTCTGTATGGTCATCATAACTTTGCACTCTTGTGAATTACGTAACCTATAAAACATCATTTTGTAAGTTAGTAATAAAAGTACATGTATAATCAAATATTCTATGCTTCATTCATTAATATATTCTTGATCAAGGTTTATTTATTTTTCAAATGGTGAGATTGTGCATTATTAAAGGTGCTTTTACACAGATTTGAAGTGAATATTTTCTCAAATATCCTGTAAAATATGATGACTATCACATATATTGCAATAGCATTTAGTTCACACAAAAATACATGAGGCACATGGGCCACATTGCTTACCTGAATAGCTTTGACCATGCAGTTCTTTACAAGATTAACCCCTTGTTATACCTTTTCTGACCCCAACCTACCCCCAGGATCATAAATTGTACAATATAAAATCTACACTACCCCACAATGATTTTGCATAAGTTTCAGCTTTGCTTTTCCAGTAATTCCCTAGAAGAAATTTTTAATAGAATTTTCTTAATATATACTGAGTATTTCAATGTAAAAGTTGGGTTCCCTATTGTGGCCCCGACCTACCCCCCGGATCATAATTTGAATGATTTAGAATCTACTCTATCCCAGGATGCTTCCACATAAGTTTCAGCTTTTTTGTCCCAGTGGTTCATGGGAAGAAATTTAAGGATATTATGAGAATAATATGCAATTGAAAGATTAGAGGGAAAATTGAAATAGACATCAGGTGCTCAGAGCATAAAAAATTCATTCTCAATACATGTACAGTGGATCTTCAGATATCCGAACACCAGATTACTGGATGCTTCAGTATCCGGATGATTTTTCATCAGAACAAAATTTTTTAACGTTTAATATTTTTTCTTGTTTAGCAGATAATTCAGATATGCGGATGCTTCACATATCTGGACAAATTGACCATAAAACAAAGCGGACGGATAAATGAGGCTCCACTGTATTTAAAAGAGACAGGATATTTTGAATATCTTGAATTTTATAGTAGACTTACTACTTATGTTATGCATATTATCTTTGCTTTAGCCAAAGGTTTCTGGTCTGCCTCTCTCTTATATTGCAGTGTCTAAATCAAGCTTCATACTGCTGAAAGAAGAGAAAGTGTCATAAAAGTGTATAACAGGACATCAATTTCATCATAAACTAGAGTGTTCCAAATTAAGGAACAAATGTGTCACTTGCTTTTAGCTTCTTTTTTAAGATGCATCTAAATCTATGAGCGGCCAGCTATTTTTATGCTACTGGCATATACAGTATGCAACCCTCAGCTGAATAATTTAGTTGAAATAATTATAACAATTATTAATTTTATCATTTAACGTGTTAATATGGGTTTCAAAGCAATTGTCACATTGCTCGATCAACTTTGTGGGACCCAATCCCAATGTAATCTCATAATGTTTAAAATATCAGTTTGTGTGGTTTCTGAATATCATACAGTTTCAAAGAACAGTATTATAAGTTAATAAACTTGAATAAATGTTAATTTATCAACACTGCCACTCAAAAGTCTAAAGTTAATTTAAATTGACTGGGGTATTTCTTTGTAAAGTAGGTCAAATGTAAAGTCAACCATGCTATACAAATACTAGCAAATAAGGATAAAATGTTTTGTTTGATGTACTCCGACTGACCCATCAAAATGCCCCAACAATTTTTATAAGCAACTTGATTTTTTTTTTTTAATTTAGTTTCATTAAATAGAAATAGAGACCGTTTCATTTTAAAACTGTGGTATATTAGTTAAAATTTTTTTTAATGATTAATATTTCATCTGTCTATAGTAATCTAGTGTGTATTGAAAACTGTTATACTGTTAAACATTAATAAATTTCTGAGTCTGCAATTTTTTAATGACACTTTAATATCACTTTGATCAATACTATTAAGCCAAAAAAAGCTATACCTATACCTACCCTCCTTGAAAAATGTGTGTCAGAGTATATCAAACAAAAATAATTTAATCATGGCCTGCAGTTTTTTAAAAACAATTACTTAGATGATAATCTTCTAGAGTTAAGGAAATGGAAATTTTCAAATTAAGTTCACATTTAAGCAGTATAGGACTTTACAGAGAAATGATGATGTTGAGGCTACGTGCAGCTTGAAAATAGCGTTCACTTGCCCTCTTCCAACTCAGGATTAGGTTGGCTGGTAGGTGAGAAAATTATTCTCAGAAAATTTAATATAAATTTTATTAATTTATTCCCCCCTCCCCCCCAAAAAATGATTCCTGGAGATTACAAAAAAAAAATTGTGTCATTAGCCAGTTTAATTGGGACAGGGCAATCAAACTTTTTTTAAAGAAGACTTGGCCGAGAATTTGAACTCATAGTATGTGCATGACAGTATTGATGGGAATTTGTCTCTGGTGTTATATGTACATATTTACAAGTCTGTACTCAGATTCAGATGAAATGATTCAGCCTATCTTAACTTTCTATGCTGAACAAATTATACAGACATGTTCTTTCTGTTTTCCTTTCATGAATAGTGTTTAAATTACTTTCTCATTTAGACGGCAAGGTCAAGAAAATGGTTTCCTGAAACAGCCAGTACATGCATATTCATCTACTTTATGTCTGGTTCTGCTAATTAATTCATCAATATGCATGCATGTACATAAATCACCATTAGAACTCAATCCTGTTTAATTGACAAAGATTTGATTTAAAAAATACATGCACATATTTTAATATTATAAAGTTTTGAAAAATAATACTAAAATGTGTTATCTATTGAAACTCTGTTTTGATGCTCCCAGGGTGTTGATACTACACATAAATGTAAAATTAAAATTGATCTTTAGATCTATAGCTTGTTATATATGTGCCAAATGCATGTACATGAAATGTTATAAATTGAAAATGAAAGTAGAAATAAACTTTAGTTAATTGCTATGATAATCAGCTGTGCCTTTCTTTTTGGTAATTTTTTACCTAGGCCTACTTGTTTTACCATCTTTCACACATGGGCTTTCATATAGACCGTTACAGGGCACAATAACCATGAGCACTTACCAAATACAAATATAGCTGAAATCTTTGTATCTAATGTCATCAATATCACGCGTTTTGAAATTTATACACTCTTACCATTTGTAGACACTTCTTTCTTGTGTGTATATGAGCTAGTAAAACAACAAAAGCGCAAAAATACCATTAGAAATAATAAACAACTTACGTTTTAAACACTGGCGAGCTTGCATCATCATGTCAACATCCATTCTCCACAAGTTGTACTTCGTTAGATTCGGACTATTTTCTCGAAGTTAATAATTAAACTTGTTAATTGCTGTTAAAATTAATTTTAATTCAAAGTGAAAATTGTATTATTAATGAAAGCAATTTAAATTAATTCCTTTAATTTTTAAAGATTTTTCGGAAATTTATTTTGCAAAGGACGACTACTCCCTTCAAAAACTGGTTCCCGGCCCCGTAACCTAGACGTTAATGGACGAGTTTACCATGTTAAATCCCCGTAGACTTTGAATTTGCCGCCGTGTGTTTACACCGGTTGACATCAAGGGTTCGGATAAATGCAGGAAGTTTGGAAAAAAATCAATCTAACAATCGGACATAGGTTGAAGTTCAAGGTATTTATTTATTTTGAGATATTTTGCGAAAAGTAGTGACGTTCCGGTCGTGGGACAGACTATAGTGCTTCCATTGCCTTTGGATTTTTTTTTCATACCGCAAGTCATGTGATGATCTGTAGACTACAGAGTACAGTGTAGATAGAATGTTCTATCGTTAAAATGATATTGTCCTACGGACCCGGTTTAACGATAGAGTTCGTTCCGTGTATTCGTAATGTAGCAGAAAGAAACACGGGCGATAACTCGCATAGTGCATTTACTAGGAACAATCTAGAGAGTTCCGAATGTAAACATGGAGGTAATTTGAATCGAGAGAAAAACGTTGAGAAAATGAATTGGATTTTCGTATTTATATGGATTATTTTTTTGGGATAAAAGGCATAAGCAATTTCAAAAAGGTTTGTTATGATTAATTTGCAAGTTATTTTCAGTGCAAATCCGTTTGTATCCTTCAAAATCGTTTCGGTGCGATTCTGCAAGTTTTTGCTACATTACGAGTATATGGGTGGTATTCTAACTGTGGTGAGGGCTTGTACCGAGACACAGTTAGATTATTCTAACTAAGTACAGTGTAGTGTAGGCCTATTTCGTGTAATTTCATTAATTACTTTTCAACATTACATTTTGATCTCTTTACACAATACATAAATTAACATAACCGTCCCATTTGACATCCTTGTTGTTTTCAATTAGGCTTTCATTTCAAATAGCAAACATCTTATCTCATTTTACTTGATGTTTTATAACAAAAGCATGTTAATTGATTTTTAAGTTAAATTTAACCAGTTGGTATGGCAACTCTGTCTACCTTTTATGATCTTTATTTCGCGGATCTAAATTCTGAGACACAAAAACTCAGTAAAGCCTAAAGGGGTAATCCATGATTCCTCTGACTCTATTATTAAACCCCTGCTTTTTATATAGTGACATTTGCTGGTAAAGTCTAAACAAGCGACGTCATGTCATGTTACTGTTTTCATAATTTACTTTGGATTTCAGATATCCAAAGTAAATGATAAAAACATTGGCATAAAAATTATAATTAAAAATTACTTTAAATAAATAAACTCTAGTCACATTAAGTATTTTTACTAGTCATAGTTTTGGCCATCATGGCGGAAATTAAGTCTTGAATATACAATCATAAATTACAATGACAGACTAAACACTTCTAGTTTATGAATTAATATACTCATTTTATACATTAACATTTTATATTGAAAGGATTTTTTATGTTTTAGGAGTCAAAATGGCACAAAATGCCTTGGAACACCAGTTGCTTGAGGCAACACGGATCATGGAGCAGCAAGTGGATGCTGAGATAGAGAAGTTAGATCGTATGGATGATGACGACTTTGACAAACTTCGTGAGAGGAGACTGGAAGCCATGAGGCAAGCTCAGAAACAGAAACAAGAACTGCTGGCCAAAGGTCACGGCAAATACTATGAAATAGCCACAGAAAAAGATTTCTTTGACGAGTGCAAAAGGAGCAAGAAAGTGGTGTGTCATTTTTACAGGGACAGTACATTTAGATGCAAAATTGTGGACAAACACTTAGAAATATTGGCTCCCAAGCACGTGGAAACCAAATTTATTAAGATTAATGCTGAAAAATGTCCATTTTTAGTAGAAAGGCTTAGAATTGTTGTGATGCCTACAATTTGCGTTGCTATGGATGGCAAAACTACGGACTATATTGTGGGTTTTGATGATCTGGGGGGAGTGGATGACTTTCCCACAGAGATGCTGGAATGGAGGTTGGGTCGTGCTCAGGCCATCAGTTACCAAGGGGATCTATTGAATCCTCCAGAGATAGGGGAGAAGAAAGGGGGGATTTTAGGATTCAGTAAAACCAAGAAAACCATCAAAGGACGGGACGATGATGCTAGCAGTGATGAAGATGATTGGTGAACATTGTGTTCTATTGTCGCTTATTGAGAAATGACATTTTCATATTTATTTCATGCATTAACAGACATTTATTTGGCAAAAATTTGCAGTACCAAATCATTCAGTTAATAAATGTATGTTAAGCTGTTGTAGTTTGTTTTTGGTATGCTTTACAACAGATGCTTGTGAAATTCTTGTTGTAAATGACGTAGTATTATTAGAAACAAGATGTGTTTGTGAAACACCATGCACCTGGCAACAACAAAGTACAAAAAAGCTATTTTTAGCATATAGGTCACAATCAAGGTCATAGACTTGGTGTCTTTTGAAAGAACTTAAGTAGTGGAGTATGCAATATGCAGTCTCCATCTCTCATGGTTCATAAGATATGTTGAAAGTTCAAAAAAGCTTTTTTTAGCATAAAGGTCACAATCAAGATCACAAGGTCACTGACCTTGGTGTCATTTGAAAGAACTTTATTAGTGGAGTATGCATACCAAATATGAAGTCTCTATCTCTCACGATTCAAAAGTTGGTTAAAGTTAAAGTTGACAACAGACAGACAAACAGACAGGGCATAAACAATATACGCTTCGGATCTATCGATCCGGGCGTATAAAAATGATGTAATGATTCACAAACTCTCGGGTCAGATATGAGATTTGGAATATTTCACAGGGCTTCAAAAAATAATCAGATTTTAGCAATCCTTTCAATTGTTACCTCTACCACTTCCATACTGTTCAATGATCAAATTAATGAATATATGTGTGTTGGTGAACTTTGCTTATTAAAGTACCATATTTCTAATCTTTACCATGAAAATCTCTATTAGCTACTAAAAGCTGCAGATCTGTAGCTTGTTGGTCTTTAAAAAAATGAGATGGACGACCAGAGAGCTACTGCATGTGCCACCCATAGACAAAACTATATTTATTGCGCACAAAAAGTTGCGCTTGGGTCTGGATTAATTCCTCCAAATCCATACATACCAAGAAAGCTAAATTTATATATATAAAAATTCTTACTCCTCAATCGAATACTCTTGTAGTTGACATCTAACTGAAGCGTGATGGACCGAATTTTCTGGCAAACCAAATTTGCGGTTTAAATAGACGAAATTTCCGATGACCTCAATGATTTCAGGACCAAGCGGGCTAATAACAACGATTATAAGGAATGATTTGCTGTGAAAACAGTAAAAGATATGGTAATATTTGGAGATTACAGTTTTAAAAACACGGAGAAATAAATCGAGAAACGACACATTTTTGGGTGTTCTGTAGCTCTCTGGTCTGTCGATATAATTATGTTTTTTCGACGAGCTACAGTTCTGCACCTATAGTACTAACTGTTACCAAGATGTGTTTGTGAATCACTGATGCCCCCTTATGGCAACAAAGTCAAGGTTTGCTTTTTAAAAGTAGGTCAAACTCCAAGGTCAAAGGGTCAAAGTTCAAGTTTTTCATAAGTACGAAAATCTCCTAGGTCAAGGTCAAGGTAATTGGTATCCAATTAAAGGTCTTGCCACAAAGAATACATATATAAAAAGAATGGAAACCCTAGTCCTAACCGTTCAGAAGTTATGACCAAGGTTAAAAAATTTAAAAAGTAGATCAAACTCCAAGGTTAAGGTCAAAGGGTCAAAGGTCTTGCTATCAAATAAAAGATCTTGTCACAAGAATTAAATATGTAAAATACGAAAGCACTATCCTTAAACCTTTAAAAGCTATGGTCAAGGTTTGCTTTTTAAAAGTAGGTCAAACTCCAAGTTCAAAGGGTCAAAGTTCTTGGTATTCAATGAAAGTTCTTCTCACAAGGATTATATAATATATAAAGTATGAAAGCCATATCCCTTACCGTTCAAAAGTTATGGCCAAGGTTAAAGTTTTTTTCATAAGTACGGAAATCTCCAAGGTCAAGGTCAAAAGGTAAAGATTGCTGGTATCCAATGAAAGGTTTTTCCACAAAGAATATATATACTAAGTATAAATGTCCTGGTATCTACTGTCAAAAAAATATGGCCAAAGTAAAAGTTTGGAATTTTTGTGTAAAAGTGGGTCAAACTCCAAGGTCAAGTTCAAAAGGTCAAATTTGGTGGTACCCAAAGAAAGGTCTTGTCACAAGGAACACACATGTGAAATATGCAGCTATGAGCAAGGTTAAAGTTTTTGCGAACAAACAGACAGAGAGAGACAGACGGACGGACACGACAAAAACTATATATACCCCCCGAAACTTCGTCTACTGGGGCATAAAAAGTTATGGCCATGGTTAAAGTTTTTAAATAGTTGGTCACACTGAAAGGTCCAGGTCATAAATTCTTTAAGGTCTTGTCAAATCATTGAATACTCATGTGAAGTATGACGTCCTAGTAAAGAATGTGAAGTCCTAGCACCGACTTTTCAAAAGTTATGAACAATGTTAAAGATTAACAGTTTTTGGTAAAAGTGATTCAAACTTTAAGATCAGGAGTAGCTGCAAAACTTTAGCTCTCTGCTAAAATTTGGACAGATAAAGCAGAGGGCTACAGTTCTGCAGCTAGGACAGGAAGTCAAATTTAGTGATACCCCGAAGAAAGGTCTTGTCACAGGGAATACAGCTATGAAATTATGAAAGCTATACCCTAACCACTCAAAAAATGGGCAAGGTTCAAGTTTCAACTGTGAAACAGACGGATAATACAAAAACATACCTCCGAAGCTTCGATTAATAGGAAAAAGCTTTGTCGACCCCAGATAAAACATGAAACAAGATGCGTTTGTAAACACTATGCGCCCGGCGGCAACAAATTTAAAAAAAAACCCATATTTTTAGCCTAAAGGTCACAGTGTAGGTCACAAGGTCATTGATCTTCGTTCAGAAGTTATGGCGAAGGTTAAAGTTTGCCGTCAAAAAAGCTATATTTAGCGTATAGGCCACAGTCAAGGTCACAAGGTCATTGACCATGGTGTCTTTTAAAAAAGCTTAATAAGTGTTGTATGTATACCAAATATGAAGTCTCTATCTTTTATGGTTCAAAAGTTATGGCAAATGTTAAAGTTTGCAAAAAAACCTCCATTTTTAGCATATAGGTCAGAGTCAAGGTCACAAGGTCATTGACCTTGGTGTCATTTGAAAGACCTTCATTAGTGAAGTAGGCATACCAAATATAAAGTCTCTATCTTTCATGGTTCAAAAGTTATGGCGAAGGTTAAAGTTTGCAGACAAACAGACAGACAGACAGGACAAATACAATATACGCCTCGGATCTTTCGATCCGGACGCATGAAAAGGGCAGATCCAGCCCCTAATGCCTGTGATGAAAGCATTATGTTGAATCTCTTCTCTCTCTCTCTCTCTCTCTCTCTCTCTCTCTCTCTCTGTGTGCGTTTCCAGTCTCTTTGATAATTAATTGATCATCAAGGTTAAAGCAGGAAATCAGATTTCTATCAATAAAAGGCCATATGAGAAGATTACATACTGCAAGTAATATTTGTCTTCTTGTTCATTAGATTTATTAGTTCCCTAAAATACACAATTTTTCAGTTGACATTTTTCCCTCCGGAGTCAGTAATTCCAATTTCCATCGATTGTTGCGGCAAGTCGTCAACCACTGTGGCCTGTAATCAGAAGAGAAGTCGTAATTTGCGAGCCAGTGTGGCGAATTTCCTACCAGAAATTTACAAGGTGAGATCTCTCTCTCTCTTTCTGTTTTTTTCTCTCTCTCTTCCTAGGTAAAGAGTGTGGCTGATTTATCACTGTAACGGACAAGGTGACCCCCTAGTCTCTCTTTCTCTCTCTCCTTCCTACACTGTAAGTGTGGCGAATTTTTTAACGGGGTAATAGATCTCTTTCCTAATCTCCGTGTCAATGTGATGAATTTTGTTTTATTAGGAACTGCATGGCAAGGTGAGATTCTCTCTCTCTCTCTCTCTCTCTCTCTCTCTCTCTCTCCATTCAGGTCAAGTTTAAGTACTGCATATCTAAAGCAGAATAGCTTCCAATGTAATATATGGAAAATTAACCGTTATCTTGTGTGACATTCCATGATAATAGATATCAGGTTTGTACCTAAGTACAGGTGCAATGTGTTCCACAAAATTCACAGTATCTCAGACATTTAGATTATCGTTAAAATAATCCCATTCCTGATTTACATCTTAATCCTTATAATTATGCTACCCTATTGCATCCTTAATATTGATCAAAGATTCAGAACAGTCCGTGCTAATGTTTGTCGATTTTCGATTGAGAAGTCGATAAATCGGCAAAGATGACAGACAGGTATACCATACAGGTGAAAGCATGCAGGCACCGTACATTCTTGCGTAGTTAAGATATATGTTCAGTGAATGCACATGTGTGTATACATGTAATATGCAGAAAGGCGAATCTATATGAGGGATCAAAGAGGTCCGGACCCCCTTCAGGTTAGTCCGATCCTTAGGTTCTGAAAATCATAATTGAAAATATTCACAAAATGGCTCTGATTTCACGAAGTTAGGTGGTTTTATGCCCCGCCATGAATATGGCCCACTGGCGGATTTAGAGGGGGGCCCAGGGGTCCCGCCCCCCCTTTTGAGTCTTCAAAAATACACAATATTTGATAAATCAATGTTTTTTGGTGTGACTGTGGGCCCCTACCCTGACCTCAAACTGGTCTGGCCCCCCTTTTCAAAATTTCTGGATCCGCCACTGTGGCCGGGGCATAAAGTGTTTGTCATGTACGTCTTCCGTCCTTCCGTCTTTCTGTCTTTCCGTCACACTTTGCGTTTAGCTTAGTTCAAAGCCCAATTTCAAAGAAACTATCCAAGATATTTTCATCAAACTTCATAGGGTCAAAAAATGTTGATGCAGTAGAATAGCTCTCATCAGTATGTATCAGCATATGAAGTTTGATAACACTTTCTTGAATGGTATCTTTGACCTCACTTTTCTTAAATGAGTGTTTAGCTCTGTTTTAAAGATACCATTCAAGATAGTGTTATCAAACTTCATATGTTGATACATACTGATGAGATCTATTCAACTGCATCAACATTTTTTCCTTGACCTTTCCTTTGACCTTGACCTCACTTTTCCTAAATTAGTGTCAAACTTCATATGCTGATACATAATGTAAGCAATTCATCTTCACGAAGTTAACTGGTTTTTATGCCCCGCCATGAATATGGCCGGGGCGTAAAGTGTTTGTCATGTCCGTCTTCCCGTCCTTCCGTCTGTCCTTCCGTCACACTTTTCGTTTAGCTCAGTTCAAAGCTCAGTTTCAAAGAAACTATCCAAGATATTTTCATCAAACTTCATAGGCCGATAAATACTGATGAGAGCTATTCAACTACATCAATATTTTTGAACTCGACCTTTCCTTTGACCTTGACCTCACTTTTCTTAAATAAGTGCTAAACCTCATATGCTGATACATACTGATGTAAGCAATTCAACTGCATCACTATTCAAGATATTATGAAATTTCATACACAGATTCTAATTTTCATGTTGCATTACTGATATAACCTCGACGGGGCATTCATGTCCTATGGACATATTTCTAGTTATCTATGGTACATGTACGTATTCTTTCATAGTTTATTATAGTTAACCATTAATTACAGTTCTCAAATATATATTATCAGGGAACACGAATCAATGCATAAGGTGTATATACATTTTCGAATTAAAAATTGATCAACAGATATATTCAAGTATTAAAAAATAGGCATCCAGACATTCGGAGAAAATTGCATGTTTTCATTCTTATAAACAACACGGTATCGTAGTTCACCTGTATACCTCAGGTGAATAGATAGTGTGAAAAGTCTGTGCAGGTATTGCAAGACATCACAGATTGCATCATACTTTCAAACGAGATTTGCGATAATCAACTGCAACAACATTTTTGTCATTGTACCAGTGTTTAGGAAAAAACATAAATTATTGTGTTTTATATGGGAATGTAAGATTACGGAGTATCACGGATAAAATTATGGCGTAGTGAGGTTTGTGAAACATCCCCGCTTTGCTTTAGAAATATACATTCATCACCTACTTTCTGCAATATACAGTGTTTAAATTGCAAAAGACGACACATCAATGTGGTCTTAATAAGTACATGTATTTCATTCTTAAGTCAAATGTACATTTCTCGTGCACAGGTTTGATACGTGTTTCTGATCTGATCAATAATTTTTTGATGACGTTCGTGATTTATTGGAGAATAATATCCGCGGCATTTCTTTGATCTCGGCAATAATCGTAGTAGAATACTATGTAAATTTAAATTGTTCTTCGAGCTGGATACGCGCATTTGGGTTTTTCCTATGGGAGTTATCACTACCACATTAAAGAGTACTTTTTTGGAATACTATTCGTAAAAAATATTAAAATGGAAAATATAAGAACTGATTTTATTTCTACAGAAAGTAGCAGTATATAGATGTCTGACCCCAGCAGTAGACGTGTTGTCCTGGCGTACAGCGGGGGACTGGATACGTCCTGCATCCTGGTCTGGCTGATAGAGCAGGGATACGAAGTCATTGCTTTCTGTGTAAGTTTTGTCTAACATTGGCATACGTATGGAAAAGGTGATCGGTTGTTCGAAAGAAACAAACTTTAAGGTATACCTTTACACAGATGACTAAAAATTCCACTGATAAGAACGAAAAACCACCTATTTCACATTGTACACCTATGATTCTTGTGTTAAATTTCAATTTCAAATAACTAGGTCAATGGCCTCGTTTTCATGCTACGGGCCCCTGAGTATTTTTCGGGAAATACCTCAATTTTTCACACTATGACCATTTTTTTCTTCACTCACAAAATATTACAAGCGACAAAACTCTTTAAATAATGAAATATTATAACAATGGAATAGAGTTGCTCCGTATAAAGAAATGAGTAGAGTTTGGGCCATAAACGTGATAATTATGACAGTCCGAATTTCCTCTGTCATATTTATATTTTTTCCCTATTTTTAATCAAATGTTGCAAAAATCTGACTGATAAGAACTCTAAATTATTTATAGCCTCAGGTTACTTTTGTTACCCTCATTCTCATGGTATCAATATTATATGGGGTCAATGATCAAATTATTGAGATATGCTGACTGCAGTGGTTTTTGTACATGTTTTTGAATTTATTTATTTCATAGCATTCATTTATTTGACATAATTTATGAGCTTAAACACATATAAAATTTGCAACATGATGTCTTAATATACATGTAATCTTTACTTTGTGATTCATATTTCAAGAAATAAAAATTTTGACAAAATTGAAAAATTAAAAATTTAGTCCGAATTTCCTCTGCATAGCCATACATTGAGTTTTGTTCCTGTATATTTTCTTCAAGTACTTACATATTAAATTTCTAAATTGATATTGAGATAAAACTTAGTTATTTTATCAATTTAGAACAATTTTTGATTTAATATTTTATACTTTATAAAATTTCCTCTCTGATTTCTGAAACCTGAGTAAACGTCATCCTTAAAAGCAAACTTCAATATTTTATCTTGAATAGGCTAACATCGGGCAGGATGAAGATTTCGAGGCTGCAAAAGAAAAGGCACTAAAGCTTGGTGCAAAGCGGGTATATTATTCTAAAAGCTTTATTGTTAAAAGTGGACTGAAATGAAAGAAAAGTCTATACAACAATGTTTTTGTATCTATAGTCAAAGCGTCTCCTTTAGGCATTTAGGATTTGTGTGTGTTCACGTTTCATTTTAATTGTATATGTAGATGGTAATTCCTGATGTACGTGCTGAGTTTGTAGAGGAATTTATATGGCCAGCTATCCAGGCTAACGCTGCCTATGAGGACCGGTACCTCCTGGGCACCGCTCTGGCGAGGCCTTGTATAGCCAGGTGAAGATTGTGACGTTCAACATCGTGATCGTAGGGTGACGGAGAAGGCGCATTGACCAATGTGAGACTTTTTCTCTTTACAGGGCTATGATCAAGGTTGCCGTTGAGGAGAAGGCGCAGTTTGTTTCCCATGGGGCCACAGGCAAGGGCAACGATCAGATCAGATTTGAGTTGGGGGCTTATGCATTGCACCCCACAATTAAGGTTGAACCCCATGATGACTTTGACAAATCGTATTATATCGACCAGGAAAAAAACTTCATGAATATGTTGTTCACATCACTTTCTTATTAAAAAAATGTTTTATATGTACAGGTTATTTCTCCATGGCGTCTGCCGGAATTTTACAACCGCTTTCAGGGCAGAGCAGATCTTTTTAAATATGCACAGGTAAAATCATTCGACTGAGAATTTTCAGGTAATCTAATTCAACTAAAGAAATTGAATTTTGTTCAAGCAGTTCACAGTAGTTAAAATACACACAGATATTTTCACGCTAGTATATAAAAATGCATTGGGCATTTGTTAAAATTATCGAAATGATCCGTACAAAGCTAATCCCTAGGAACCGGGGGGGGGGGGGGGGAGGGGGGTTGCACCTCACCTTCCCATCAAAAAGATCGTGCTTCATAGGGCCTACATGAATTGCAATCTCTTCAAAAAATCAACCAATAATTTATAGTGAAATACATACACCTGTAAAATCATATACTTTTGTATGTTATATTCATTCCTGCATCATTTCAGGAACATGGCATTGCTCTGCCGGTAACCCCAAAAGCCCCGTGGAGCATGGACGCTAATTTAATGCATATAAGGTAAGTTTATATTTATATAAGAATTTATATATTTTTGAGGAAGTTTGCGGGAGGTGGGCTTCCTGCCCTGTGTCAGTTCAGGTCAGAATTCCAAGCAATGACTATTCATATAAACATGTATATACCAGTTAAATACAAATCACATACATACAAAACAAAACCAAAAACAAAATCGTATGTGAATTCGATGAACGAATTGGGTAAAAAAATGTTTATAACCCTGGTATGTGTTAAAGTGATCTTTGATTCAAACCTATAGATATCTATTATTTTTGTGTAGTTTTAATATATTTTTTCTTTTATTTCACATGAGAGTAAACATAACCCTTCAAGTTTCTGGTATTCTCTCTAATACAGCTACGAGTCGGGTGTTTTGGAGGATCCAGCCAAACACGCCCCTCCGGGGATTTACCAGATGACTGTAGATCCGGAACAAGCCCCCGATCAGGCAGAGAAAATCCTCATCTCCTTTAAAAATGGTAATTTTATATATATGTTATATTGTATAAAAAATACTCAAAGACTTGTTTTCAAAATGGATACAGAAATTAAAAAAATAAAGAGAAATAATTAATCAATATGCACTGTACATCGATCTAAAAAATGTTTTTAATGTACCTAGTACATTAATCCTCAATAATATTGAAGTACAAAAATATTTTTTGGCTCAGTTAAGCTTGGACTTTTAGTAAGACGTGGTATTCTCAACGTTACATAATTAGCATCTGAAACTTACACAGCTTTCCTTCATTGTTGAAATATACATGGGATAGAATTTCGGCAAATGCCAATTAGTGTATCGAATATAAAACAATAACATTGTCTTACCGGCAAAGAGGTGAGGCTGAAGTCGTCTCATCGTCAACAACAATTTCTAAAGTTCCTGATGTTATCAATTTCTTAACCAATCAGAATCTATTCGCCATTTGACAGACGCTAATTATGTAGCGCCGAGAATGCCATGCCTTACTAAAAGTCCAAGCTTACCTAAGAATTGTTCTATTTACGAATAAATAAATACATGTAATTAACGAAATGTTTTGTTTATTTACAGGTTTGCCTGTTCATGTTAAGAATTTAGGAAACAGCACGGAAAAGAACAAACCACTTGAAATTTTCTCTTACATGAATGAATTAGGGTATATAATATTAAACTCAAAAAGCCTACTGAAATTATTATAAATAAAATATATTATAGTTTGCAGCTAACTGTAAAGTTTCACGTTACGTCACGATCTTTTTCGTTAGCTGCATCCACCGTAAACAATTCACGTGATTGGTCAACTGAAATTATCAACATTGACAATATATTGTTGCACGAGCAACCAATGAGGGATGTTTCCAGTCGTAAAGCTTGCGGTTAGGAGGCGTGTACAATTTACCTTGAGTGCAGCTGTCAACTAGATCGTGACGTAACGTGAAACTTTACAGTTAGCTGCAAAATATAATAACTGCAAAACACTTCTTTTCGTAAATATTGTATTTTTCATATAATTCTAGTGGAAAGCACTCCATTGGAAGAATAGACATAGTAGAAAACAGGTTCATTGGAATGAAGTCTAGAGGTAACATACTAATGTTTACTAGTAGCCTTCCCGTATCTACTAGTACCTAATTTCAAATTTCGCATCTACATTATCTGTGGCACAGTTCACTTAAATCTTGTTCGGTATTAAAAAGAGATTTCATGACATTTTGATTGGTCTTTGGTTCTTCTCTAGGTCTTTATGAAACACCCGGTGGAACTATTTTACTGGCTGCACATATGGACATTGAGCTGTTTACCTTAGACAGGGTAACTTTGTTGATGTTGCTTTAAGATATAGAACAAAGTATTGCAAATATTGTATGATTAAATAATTACTATTACCATCAAACATTGTAGAAAATCACAAGTTATGTTCACTTGGAAATGACTTTAAAAATGAACACAGCATTTTACTTTCTTTTTTTCAAAATCTGTTTTTTTTTTTGTCAATACAGTGACGTAAAAACCTTCGAATTGCAAATTTTCCCTTGGTAGCCTGATATTCAGAATATTGTAGTCCTTTGGTAGCTTAATTTTCAGCATTATTCTCATCATTTTAAATTATTAATACTTTCAGGAAGTACGGAAAATAAAACGGAATCTCGATATCGCCTTCTCAGATCAAGTGTATAAAGGTATAGTATTATATATTTACCTCAAAGTGTTTAGGAGCTCAGTAATTATCATGATATTTAATTAAAACATTGCATCGTCCAAATGCCGGGGGTCCTGAGTCAACACATTGGACAGCGGCAGCGTGTTGACTCGGGGCTATGGAACGCCGGGACTGTTTTATATGAGGATAAATCATTATATGCAGTGTTTCCGCGGTACTATCTTAATCAAAAGAAGTAGTTTTTACATTATATCGTATGCAACTTCCATTATACACAGTACTTGTTTCATTTTATGATGCAGATATCATTATATTATGTACAACTATCATTACATGTTTTTATCATTATATAAAGTGCTTTTAACATTATAGGCGGTAGATCTAACATTATACGCAGTACACACAATATATTATGTACTGTCTTCTCACATTATATGTATACAGTACAAGTATATCCATCATTATATGTAGTACATGTGTATTTCTGTTATTATGATGATGCTGATCGTTTAATATTATGTCCGGTTCAGTTAGCATTCCGTGCGGTAGATTTTGAATTTTGTTACGGTAAATGAATTTCAAACTCGAATTTCAATCCAATGTTTCCCCCGCGTCCGCGTCGAATTGTACTCGCCCATTGTCTATCATTGAATGTTTTGATTGTAACAGATAGAAATGACGTAAGCTGCATATTTCCAATCTTGCCAGTTAATGTTCCGCGCGGTCTTACATATCAAAAGCTTTTTATTGACCTATGATCAACCTTTGATAATTAAAAATCTATTACTGGTTAATAAGACTGATTTATCAAAAATATGCCAATCAAAGTTTAACTTATGCTTTATAATAAGGTACAGTGTATTCAATAAAAATAAAATCAGACTTAGAAAAAAAGATACATTTAGATGTATATTTCTGTCCGGAAAAGCCGTAATGGTGGTCTCATTGGTTTAGTTTTGTAAAGTGTGCTTTCTATGTTGGTTACATGTGCATCTATATATTTAAATTAATTTTATTTGCTTTGTATGAAACCCAATCAAAAAAATTATTTATATTTTGTTTTATTACATATTGTGTTATAACATTTTGCGTTGTCTTCAGTGCAAAAATAAAATACAACGAAAAAAGCACATTATTACATTTTGCGTTGATCTCGACTCAAAATGTAATAACGCAAAATGTAATAATCTAAAATCTTGTTATTATATTTTGTGTTATTGCATTTTGTTATTGCATTTTGCGTTGTCTAAGGCCTGTTCAGCAGAGCGAACGTTCGCAAGTGCTCGCCAAAATTGCAAGTGCTTCCCTCGGCACCAGATCTCATGGTACTCGGGAAAACTTCGGAAGGTCCACAAGGCCCTCAGGCAACATTTGTTGGAATGGAAATTCTTTCACCAATCAACAAATTAAATGAGTCCCTTTGTGGTAGAATTGACTTACTTACCCAGACAGTTAATGAAATGAACGGGAAATTACAAAAACTGGACATTATTGAAATGAAACTAAGCCAGTTTGAAACAGAATTAAGAACAGTTAAAAATACAGTCTGCTTAGCGGATAAAAGAATAACAGAAGTTGAAAAGGCAATGGAATTTATGAATCAGACTTTTGAAACTAGTAAAAAAAATGTCGCAGAAATGACAGTTGCGATGTCCTCTGTAAAACAAATCACCCAACAAACAAAGCTCGATACAGAAACCGTCCAAGGCCAAGTACGAACAGCCCAAAGCAAGATCAAGAGTGCTGACACTGAGCTTTCAAGACATTCAAAGATGATAGAAGGCATGGCAAAAAATATGGATCAGTTAAGACGAGATAAAATTCAAATGCAAGAAACAATAACAGATTTGCAGTTTAGGTCAATGAAAATGAACTTGGTCTTTAGTGGTTTGGGAGGAGAGAGAAAGAATGAAAATACACAGGAAAAGCTGCGTCAATTTCTTAACAACGAACTGGAGATTACGCATCACGTAGAATTCAGTAACGTCCACCGCTTCGGACGCTTCACTAAAGGGAAACCCCGACCAATTGTTGCTCGCTTCCTGTATCAAGAGGATCTGGATATGGTATTGGAACGATCAAGTTGGCTACGGGGAACATCCTTTGGAGTACATAGACAATATCCAGTGACCATGGAAAAACGTCGACGGGAGCTCATACCAATCATGCGCCAACTACGTAGTGAGGGGGCGCATGTCAAACTTGTGCGCGATAAATTAATTGTGAACGGTCGGCAGTATGACCCGGACAATCATAGCTACATGTACGCAGAGGAAGAAGATTGGGACACGAACGATCCTATGGACTATGATATGAACGCAAATAATAACCGGAGCCACGCTCCATCGCAGAACACTGCAATGGGTTTCAGATAGGAGTGCGTGCATCCAAGCAGCGTGACGTTCTTCATCGTGAGTGCGGCCGCAACAATCATGTGACTGATCAACTTTGTAGAGGTAGAGAGGTCAGTGACTTCACTTCTAACCTTTCGTTCATAGTTTGGAATGTAAATAAGGGTATTAGACAAAAGCTGAAAGATAAGGAGTTTGTAAATATTGTAAATAAGTATGATATTATAGTTCTTTTAGAATGCTGGATCTGTGCAGGTGATGAATTAGGTATTTATTTAGATGAGTACAATTGTTACACTTTCCCTAGAAATTGTGGAAGAGGGGGAGGTATTGTCATTTTTTATAAAAACGTGCCCAGTATCAGTGTTAATATTATAGAATGTTTTTGCAATACTGTTATCTGGCTAGAAATTAGAAAAGAGTCAAATGTAAATGAAAAGCCTATTTATTTAGCTTCTTGCTACATACCACCTGAAAAAAGTACTTTTTATAAAAAAGAAGATGTAGATATTTTTCAGTATTTAGAGGAATCAATTTGCAGATTTGCTAGCAAGGGAAAGGTTTATTTAACAGGAGACTTAAATGCTAGATGTGGTAATTTAGATGATTTTATAAGGAACGATATGATAAATAAATCGGTAACAGATAATATGCAAGCTTTTACTGATTACGATTTAGATACAAACGAGTCTACAAGGAACAACAGTGATAGTTTTGTGAATAATTTTGGTAGAAAATTGATAGACTTGTGTAAAACCACTGGTATGCGAATTATCAATGGAAGACATAAAAATGATCAACATGGGGGTATAACTTTTTATGGTGCAAATGGTATGAGTACTATTGATTATCTAATAACAAAGAGTGAAAACGCTAGTAATATTGTAGATTTTACTTTAGGAGATTTTTCTGTTTTTTCAGACCACGCACCAATTATTTTTTCTATAGGTGGTGCATATAAAGAAAGTGAGGTTGTTTGTGGTCAAGAGCAATCAGGTAGAACGGTTTTTAAATCAGTAAAATGGGTCGAAGAAAATGTAACGCAGATAAATACTACTCTCAATAATAACTTTGACTTGCTTTCTGATTGTCTGATTCATTCGTTTGATAGCAGAGAAGTAGTAAATCAGTGTGTTAATAATTTTAGTAAAACATTAAGTGATTTAATTCTGCCATACTGTAAAATTACACAGAGTAATAGATCTATTAATATGAATAGAAATATTAATTCAAAACATACTGAAGATAAACCATGGTTTAATGAAGAGTGTAAGACAAAGTACATAGAATATGAGACAGCTCTAAACCATTTTAATAAGCAGAAATCTACTGACAATAGATTAATATTAGTTAATAAAAAAGCGGCTTACAAGAAAGTTATGAAAAAATGTAGACACAATTATGAGAGACATCAAGGTAATAAAATCGAGTATATTCGGAAGTATAACCCCAAAAAATTTTACAAATTGTTTGAACGTAAGAAAGGGCAAGTAAGTTCAGATTTATCGGCTAACGATTTCTTAGAACATTTCAAAACCTTGCTTGAATGTAATACAGAAAACAATTGGAATAATGAATTTAATTACGTAGAGACACAGTCATCAGTATACTGTGAATTAGATCAGGAAATTACGGTACAAGAAATTGAATATGCTATTTATAAATTAAATCATAATAAAAGTAATGCAGAAGATTGCATGATTAACGAATTCTTCATCCATTGTAAACAAATACTCATGCCTATTTTATGCATGTTGTTCAATAAAATCTTTACGTCAGGCCATTACCCAGAGAGTTGGGCTACTGGGTGTATAGTGCCAGTTTTTAAGAAAGGGGATAGTAATAATCCTAATAATTATAGGGGAATTACACTTGTTAGTTGCATGGCTAAATTATTTACAAGCATATTAAATAATAGACTGATGCATTGGGATAAAGAGTATAACATAACTACAGACGCGCAATTTGGATTCAAGTCAGGTGCAAGTACCATTGATGCAATATTTGTTCTACAGACATTAGTTAACAAATTCTTAAGGAACAAAAGAAAACTTTATTGTTGTTTTGTAGATTATCAAAAAGCCTTCGATTATATCAATAGAATTAACTTGTGGCTTAAAATTAGTACTCAAGGTATTCAAGGGAAATTATTTTGTATTATCAAATCTTTATATGATAATATTAAGGCATGTGTAAAATATAATGGTTTACTTACAGAGTATTTCAAAATTACGTCTGGTGTGTTACAAGGTGAAATTTTATCACCATTATTATTTTCTATGTATTTGAATGACTTTGAACGTCACTTTATTACAAATAATTGTCCATCAATCGAACTGCAGATGATAAATATATTTTTACTGATGTATGCAGATGATACTGTTTTGATATCTGACTCAGCTGAGGGTTTACAAAGTATGTTGGATGCATTATATACATACACAACGGAGTGGAATCTAACTGTTAATGTTGAAAAAACAAAAATATTAATTTTTCGCAATAGTCGTAAAATACTGGAAAATGAACGTTGGATATACAACGGTTGCAATGTTGAAGTTGTTAATCAGTTTAATTATCTAGGTATGTTATTTAATTATATTGGAAAATTTACTGAAACACAGAAACATTTTTCATGTCAAGGTAAAAAAGCTATGTATGGTGTAAATAGTAAAATCAGGGATTTGCATTTTAACGTAGAAACACAATTAGCTGTATTCGATACTTATGTTAACAGTGTTATGAGTTATGGAGCTGAAGTATGGGGATTTCACAAGGGTCAAGACATAGAAAATGTTCACTTGAATTATTGTAAACGAGTCTTAAAGGTCAGACAAAGCACTAGTAATGATGCGATTTACTGTGAATCAGGTAGATTTCCACTTATACTTGAAAGGAAAAAGAAAATTTTGAAATACTGGGTGAAATTAAAAAACAGTGAGAATTGTATATTACAAGCATGTTATCAAGATATGGTTGAAAATAATGATGAATGGATTGTAAACATTAAGAAGGAATTCCAAAGGCTTGGTTTAGCTGACATGTATAATAGTGATTGTATTAATAATAATACTCTGAACATTATATTTCAAAGAATGTATGACTGTTATAAACAAGAAATTATGGCAAGAATTTGTAATTCACCTAAATATTTTCTATTTCAACATTTAGTGGATAATGTTGCATTACAGACTTATTTAAGAAAACCATTGCATTCTAAGTATAGAATACCTATCAGTCGTTTAAGGCTATCAGCTCATGATTTAAGAATAGAAAGGGGAAGGTACAGTAATATAGAAAGAAAAGATAGAAAATGTGAAATATGTAGGTCAGGTGAGATAGAGGACGAATTTCATTTTGTATTAAAATGTCCTCGATATGAAGAACTTAGAATTACTAGTAAATATATTAAGTGTTATTATTTTAAAAAACCATCAGTATTTAAATTAGTACAGCTATTGAGTTCTACAAATACTAAAGAACTATGTAACCTGGGCAAATTTTTGTATTTTTCTCATCAAGTAAGAAATGATGTTCTAAATAATAATTAAATGATATTGTTATGCAATTATTACATGCATATTGTATAGCCTGTACAAATCTTATGTATGAATATTGTTTACCTATGAGATGTAATGTCTCCGGTTCAAATAAAATACTGAAAGTTTACCAACATATACTTGGCGAGTACCACGCCGAAAAATTAGTCACACTTTTTTTTAGGGCGTAAGAAGCAATTTCAGTTTGAGGGAAAGGAGAAGGGGTTTTCAGTTCGGGTACTATTGACTACGAAAAATTCCTTGACAAGCAAACAAAAAGGTTATCAAACATGTTTATTGAAGGGACACAGGCATAAAGTGGCTTAATGTCTATAGTATTCTATACATCGGGAAATTATGGGGGAGAGTACCGCCTCTCCCCCGGACCCAGTCCCCCTCCCGGTTCCTACGGCCATGTTTTTTCAAGGAATTTAGTCGAATTCCTTTTTTTAATGTATGTTTCTACTGCTATATTAAATGATTTGTATTTTCCCAGAGGCATACATGACCAGGATCCGTAATTATAGGTGAGAATTCACTCATACGCTGAAGGCCTATCGGTTAACTTACCAAAAACTGTAAAGTTAAAACCTATGGTTAGAAGAGTATAACCATGTAACAAATAAAGATTCTTTGAAGTTTTAGAAACAGTACATATTTGAATAAAATACCAAACGAACAATTCAATTTAAAGCAAAAATATATAATAGAACAACGAGGGAGTCAAGATGCAAATGCATTTTGGCTAGTGTCAACGCAACCTCACAATGTCTGCATGAGCAGTAAAAAATATGTAAAATATAGAATTCAAATAAACTGATTGCAAACAAGGGATAAAGATAGTGAATATCAATCCCGAAATATACATGTATATTAAGTGAAATGAAAAATATTTTGGTAGGCCGTCTCTATAATTTTCTGTCTTAAGTTATCGCCCTTGTAAAATTAAATGGCATAATTTTTTGGCACAAATTGTCAATTCTGATAAATGTACTTAAGATAAAAGGATCAAGAATAGACATTTTATAATTTATTTTACAACAACAAAAGAATGTTTTCATTATTATGGAAATAGAATTATTTCCATTATTTTTAATTGTAAACAATTACGAAAAATCGATGTATAATGCATATAAATAGTTTATTTCACACAAGGTATAAAAAACGGAGTCTGAAAGACAAAATAAAAAAAAAAGAAAGAGAGAGTAAGAATGTGGGGAGAAAGAGAGAAAGACACAACGGGAGGGGAGGAGGAGTGAGACGGAGAGACTTAGTGAGGGAGAGAAAAGAGGGTGAGAGTGGGCGGTGACTACCTCCCATTCTACCTAAACACCTTCTGTCTACTCTCCTTTCTCTCTCCTAATCACAATTATCTTCCTACTATCTCTCTCGCTGTCGTTAGAGATAGAGGGCGAGATTAGAGAGAGAGTGGGGTGAGATTAGACCCTCTTTCTCCCCCACTCTTATTCTATCCTTTCCCGCTCTATCAGATGGAGTAAGAGTGAGGAAAGAGAGAGGGGGGTGACAGTTAGGAGAGAGCGGAGTGAGAGAGATTGAGAGTGGGCAGATGGAGAGTGAGAGTGGGCAGAGAGGAGTGAGAGTGGGGAGAGAAAGAGGAGTGATAGTAAAAGTGGGGACTGAGGGAGTGAGAGTGGGGTGAGAGAGGGAGCGAGAGTGGGGTGAGAGAGGAAAGGAGAGAAAGAGATGAGTGGGGAAAGGGGAAGCATAAGAGTGGGGGGAGAGGGTAGGGAGAGAGGCCAGAGAGTGTGGAGATTAAGAGTTGAGAGAGTAAGAGTGCGGAGAGTGAGATTGTGTTATACTGCATATAATGTTTGAACTACAGCGTATGATGTTAAAAGCATTTCATATAATGATAAAAACACCTCATATAATGACAGATGAACATAATATAATTACATCATATAATGAAAGAAGGACTGCATATAATGTAAGTTGTGCACAATATAATGTAAAACCTACTTCATATAATTAAAATAGTACCGCATAAAATGAAGGAAACACTGCAAATAATGTTTAATCTTCATATAAGACAGTCCCGGCGTTCCATACGGGGCCCTTGGCATTATGAGGATGTCATAATTGTAACGCAAACATTTTGTTTGTGTTGTCAAGTACTGGTAGTATATATCGGTACACATATCTTAATGTTAAGCTAACTCCCCAAACACCAGTTTATGAAATATCCATTCTTTTTGGAGAAGAATGCACAGTTAAAACAAAGAGAATATGAACATTTGGCATGTGCTCAACAGGGAAACAAAAACATAAACATTAATTGCGATTTAAAATTTAGTATGCGCAAATAACAACAAAAAAAACAACAACACATAAATCTAAGTTAATTCAGAACGCAATGTCTGCACAGTATCTGCTGTCCATGAATCCAAGACAAATGCACATTATTTCACTGTTGTAAACTTAATTTTCACAAAACTTGAATTTAAATTACACAATTTCCCAATTGCTTTAAATTCCTTTCGGCAACCCCATTTTGTCGAGAAAACCCACTTTAAAATCGACCTACGGATAATATTCCATATAGAAAACAGTTAAAACCGTCAAATCTACACTGACTTTTGCAGTTAAAATTTCCCTAGAAAATAATTAAACTGTAACATTTCCATATTTCATTTGAAATACATTTTCAGGTCGAAGTTTGGCTCATAGCAATTCCAACACGCAGACCACATTTGCTTCTCACCAACAATGTTTCGATTAATATACTAGTAACCCATATTGTCATTTCTAATATTTTTCTCTGTAATAACTCTTTGAAAATTATCGGAGTTTATTTCTTGATAATTGTACCGGAATGTAAATTTAGGCAGGTCGATAGGTCAGGAGCTGAGGAGACCTAATATGTATGCAAATCTCATGCGAATTTTTCTCTGTGTCTGACGCTAAGGAGTCCAAATATGCATGTAAATCTCATGCGACTGCATTTGTGTTTGACGTCAGTGGGCGAAGACTATTGAAATTGGCACGGGAGTCCTCGTGTAATTTAAATCTATGTCTATATTTTTAAAGTCTTTAATCTAATTTCACAATGAAATGGAAATATAAGGAATCTTTTTCTAGTTAGTATAATATGCCAGTAACATCAACGATAGTGGGAAACATGGAATAATTTATGCAAATAATTTATTCAAATTATCCCATGTTTCCCACTATCGTTGATGCCCTGGCATACTATACTAACTAGACAGTGTTCCTTAAGAATCCTCAACAACTGAATTCAAATTAAACATTTCTAGATTTCATTCGATTTTTTCATCTGTATTTTGTCGATCGTTTGTCGTCGTCGAAGTTTAGTTTGGCTAAAAAGACATAGCGTATTTGATAGTCACTTACGTCTACTCTAGTAGTGATTTTTTAAATACTCTGTTTAACCAAAATTTCTCATACAATGTTAGTTTATACATGCCTTAAAGCAAATCACACAAAAATAATATTTAAATATCAATAGTTCCCTTATATGATAAATATAAAAATCGTTCAGTTTTTATGGAGAATAAAGTAAATACTGAAGTATCTCCCTAAACAATGACAAACTGTAGCAAAAGATGACCCTTAACCAGAAAAACAATTTTTGAATAATTTTATTTAGGTGACTGCACTTCATTACATTTAGATAATTTTGGTTAAAGGTGGTCTTCATATTGAAAATGTTGAAAATATGTATTTAATTTTTCATCTCAAAATTATTTTAAGATTCAACAATCTGTCTTAAATTTATTCATCTGATCACAATGACTTCGTGGCGTAGTGGTAGGATTGCAGACATATTTGCTCGTGAGTTCAAGTCTCACAGTGCGTGTTTTTATCCACGCTTCTATTTTTTAGCTCACCTGAGCCGAAGGCTCAAGTGAGCTTTTCTGATCACATTTTGTCCGTCGTCCGTCCGTCCGTCTGTCCGTCTGTAAACTTTTCACATTTTCGACTTCTTCTCAAGAACCACTGGGCCAATTTTGACCAAACTTGGTACAAATCATTCTTGGGTAAAGGGGAATTTAAATTGTTAAAATAAAGGGCCAAGTCCCCTCACAAGGGGAGATAATCAAGAAAAGATAAAAATAGGGTGGGGTCATTAAAAAATCTTCTTCTCAAGAACCACTAGGCCAGAAAAGCTGAAACTTATATGAAAGCATCCTGGTATAGTGTAGATTCTAAATTGTTCAAATCATGACCCCCGGGGGAAGGGCGGGGCCACAGTGGGGAATCAAAGTTTTACATAGAAATATATAGGAAAAATCTTTGAAAATCTTCTTCTCAAGAACCACTGGGCCAGAAAAGCTGAAACTTATGTGGAAGCATCCTGGGGTAGTGTAGATTCTAAATTGTTCAAATCATGACCCCGGGGGGTTGGGCGGGGCCACAATGGGGAATCAAAGTTTTACATAGAAATATATAGGAAAAATCTTTGAAAACCTTCTTCTCAAGAACCACTGGGCCAAAAAAGCTGAAACTTATGTGGAAGCATCCTGGGGTAGTGTAGATTCTAAATTGTTCAAATCATGACCCCCGGGGGTTGGGCGGGGCCACAATGGGGATCCAAAGTTTTACATAGAAATATATAGGAAAAATCTTTGAAAATCTTCTTCTCAAGAACCACTGGGCCAGAAAAGCTGAAACTTATGTGGAAGCATCCTGGGGTAGTGTAGATTCTAAATTGTTCAAATCATGACCCCCGGGGGAAGGGTGGGGCCACAATGGGGAATCAAAGTTTTACATAGAAATATATAGGAAAAATCTTTGAAAATCTTCTTCTCAAGAACCACTGGGCCAGAAAAGCTGAAACTTATGTGGAAGCATCCTGGGGTAGTGTAGATTCTAAATTGTTCAAATCATGACCCCCGGGGGAAGGGTGGGGCCACAATGGGGAATCAAAGTTTTACATAGAAATATATAGGAAAAATCTTTGAAAATCTTCTCAAGAACCACTGGGCCAGAAAAGCTGAAACTTATGTGGAAGCATCCTGGGGTAGTGTAGATTCTAAATTGTTCAAATCATGACCCCCAGGGGAAGGGTGGGCCACAATGGGGAATCAAAGTTTTACATAGAAATATATAGGAAAAATCTTTGAAAATCTTCTTCTCAAGAACCACTGGGCCAGAAAAGCTGAAACTTTTGTACATCGAAGGATCCAGGGGTAGTGTAGATTTCAAAATTTCTAAATTATGATCAGTGGGGTAGGGTGGGGATGTATTATGTATTACAAGGAGGATATCTGGTAAAGGACAGAATGGTCAAAGCTTCTCAGGTGAGCGATGTGGCCCATGGGCCTCTACTCTTTCTGTGCATTTTTCCTATGTTTTCTTTTATTATTTTATAATACATGTATAAATAATGTAAGAGATATATAATACAACATTACACCTTGAAAGTGCCTCTGAAAAAACAGCCCTAAACTATTTTTATGACCCAAAGTCAAAGCTGCTAGTTTGTTTCTAAAAATCTTGTTTAGAATAAGAGTATTGAACAAGTGAAATGATTGTCATATAACAGACTTGCAACAATGAAAATATAGCACTGGTCCACAAATGATTACATACATGTAGTTTGATCTTGAATTGAAAAGGTACATGTATGTATAAATAGAAACAGGTGATTTCCACTGTATACAAAGTGCTAATCGAAAATCTACTTGATTTGGATCACTTGCTATATTGCTTTGGGTACTGTGATGCATTGTGGGTAAAAAGGAAAATTTTACAGCAAAATATGGGTATAAGTAATTTTAAGAAGTTAGGAAACCCTTAAAACCTTTATAAAATCAATGTAAATTTTTTTGAGAAAAATTATAAGTGGAAACATGTTAGAAATCCAATACCGTTCTCATTTACTAAGTTAACATAGGATTTTCGCTCATTTTGAATTATTTCAATTGTTCTTAATTTTTTCAAACTATATTCTGTTGTAAAAGTTACTGTATCTAAGTTTTCACCTCAATTCACCCACAAAACATCATCTGATGCCTACAATGTAAGACAATCTTTCGACTAAATTTCGACTGAATTTGAATCTGCCCTAAAAACAAAAACAAGTAAAAAACAAACGGACAGTAGTGAATTTAAATATGTCCCTTAATCAAGAGTCGTCTATCACTTAAAAAATTATTGAATATTAATATCAAGTGAATATCAATATCAAGTGAAGCAAACAGAGACCATGACGTTATAAGAGACGTAATTTATGCTTTCTTTCGTGCGTCGGTGAACACTTATATCCTTTCTTTATTTCTTCATAATTTTCTTATAAGATGCGATATCAACATGAAACTTGAAATGCATGATCATAAAATGTTACTTTTTGCTATGACAAGGAAAGAAACTTAATAAAGCAAAGAGAAACAAAACTGTTTTCCCTGTCTACGACTTTTTGGAACAACCCTCGTAGTTGAGTGTAACATTGAAAATTTTCACCCCTCGAAAACCATTGTCAGCCTCGGTTGACAGTGGTTTTTTTGGGGTGAAAATTTTCAATGTTACACTCAACTACATGCAATATTTATATAATGACACATGTAAAGAGGCATGTAACAAGTTGTACAAGTCTTTTACACAAGGACTGATTTGTAGGGTTTTGGTTTAGTCCAGAGTGTGAGTACACGCGCGCCTGTATTCAGGGGAGCCAAAATCACGTGACCGGTAACGTCACTGTCAAACTGTACAAAGGAGGGGTGTACATTCTAGGCCGGGAGTCACCATTATCTCTTTACAATGCAGAACTCGTAAGGTCAGGCAACTTACTTTTTTGTTGTTTTTCCCAAAATTTAACTTATAAATTAAATAGTAAAGGGAATGGAAAGAAACATTTTTTTAAAAAAATTGTAACAAATAAAACTTTAAGAAAAAAAAATAAGAAACGGAGTGAGAGGAATTATCATTAGAACACGTATCGTTATTAGGCGGTCGTTTTATTTTATACTCTTTATTCTAAACCTTGTTTTGTTTGGCAGTATGGATGTGCAAGGTGACTACGAACCAACAGATGCAGGTGGTTTCATCAAAATCAATGCATTAAGGTAAAAAATATATCAGTAACATGCTTCATTTCTTAATTGTGGAAAACTTTAGAGAAAGGGGTATTTCTGCTAATTTGTTAGCTTGGGAGAAAATTAAGAGATTAATCAGATTATGTGGTTTCACATTATCATGTTACAATGAAATGTAAAAGAAATTTTGGGTACATTTATGACAAGATCGAGGTTTCGTTTCAGATTGCAGGAGTATTGTCGTCTGCGGCAGAATCAAACAACAGGGAAATGAAAGTCATCCTCTCATACACGCAATGATGTCGATAACTCTGTAAAGCATCACTGCTGAAGATTTAATAGTGTTAGATTTCTTTACATCAATGATGTTCATTTACTTTAGTGCGTTTCTTCCTCTGATTGCTGTATATATTCATAATTGGGGTACCTGTAAAGTGCGAAACGAAATAGAAACGAAACGAAACGAAACGAACTGAAACGAAACGAAACGAAATCTGTCGAAACGAAACGAAATCTACCGAAACGAAACGAAACCTACCGAAACAAAACGAAATCAAAACGAAACGAAACGAAATAAAAACGAAACCTGCCGAAACGAAACGAAACAAAACTATCAAAATGTTGGGTTTTTTTTTTTGTAAATCAAGGTACATGTATATAATTATAAATGTGTAACTACATGTGGATTTTTTTTACTTCAAATAAAATTCATATACTTCAAGCACTTGTTAATATAAAATTTAATTACCGATAAATTATGCTCCCTTCTCAGTCTAATGATGCATTTACATGTTTGCAAGCTGCAAATATACACGAGCGTACTATGCATGTATAGTTTCAATATGTGCATTATTTTCTAATTTTTATATCTTACTCTTATTTTCAGTCCTTATTTATCCAGATTCAACATATCTATCAACATTGATGTGTTATACATGTAAAGGCTCGTTTATGTACGGGTCGAAATAAAGTCACTGTACTGTTGTATTGCGAATGTCTTAAAACATAGGATAAACCAGAGACTTAGAGTATTTATTATTCCATTCCAAGGTGTCTGGTTTTTTGTTCAATCAGATTATACATGTAACTCCAACCGAAATCTTGTGTATCCTTTCTACACGTACATACGGTCCTATTTTTATCGAGGTAATTTTGGAGGAGGAAAGGAGTGGTTTGCAATAAAGAGGCTCGACCATAGACGTCTTAAACGATTTAACTGACAAGTAAAAAGTCTCTCTAAGCGAACGATATCACTTTTAAGTAGGTAAATTATTCAGTAAGATATTAACAAAATATAACATAGGTGTCGGAAGCGGCGGGGAGGGGGGGGGGGTTTAGCCTCAATCCTTACTATCTTGAAAATATATAATATTACATAGGCATTGAAAACTGGGTTTACCTTTTTTGTTGGTTAAGCCCCCCCCCCCCCACAACTTTCAATTTCCTTCCGACGCCTATGTAGGAACTTGAAGCGAAACAATTGCCTGTGGTGCTTGAACTATATAAATTTCATATGAAGTAAAAATAGACCATATAAACATTCTGAAAGGTTTGTTTCGTTTCGTTTCGGCAGGTTTCGTTTTGATTTCGTTTCGTTTCGTCTTGATTTCGTTTCGTTTCGGTAGGTTTCGTTTCGTTTCGGTAGATTTCGTTTCGTTTCGGCAGATTTCGTTTCGTTTCAGTTCGTTTCGTTTCGTTTCGTTTCTATTTCGTTTCGCACTTTACAGGTACCCTCATAATTGTCACTTAGTAGAATATCTACTTCAAAAATGATGAACTATTACTGTGATCTGTCAACATTTGTTTTTATTGCTTGATTTTCGTATAAATATATAAAATTTTATAAATATGTATAAAAACATACATCACATGTTATTCACTTGCACATTCGTACTTTTCAATCAAGCACGTGTCGGGCAACTAAAATGATATTCTAGCAATAAAAAGCATCTTTACAGCGTTAAAATTAAATAAATTATTTCACCACCATAACAGTGTCGAGCAGTTATTCAAAATAACTATAATGCTACATCTGAAAGTGATGGTCCCGTTTATTACAATAAATTCCACTCATCCAATGTAGTCATAGAAATATTGTATCTGCATACAAGTATTTTCTGTACGTTTTATAGAGGTTGCTTTCATGCTTCACTAAGGCGCGGATCCAATGTCAGTCATACCTGGGTTCCGGTGTTCTTTTCTGTCGCTTATGCCTCTCATATTCTAGAAAATATATTGAGGAAAAATTATGCATATTCATTAAATCATTAGTTTTTATCTATGTTTTTCCTTGTTAATTTAAAATCAAGTACTTACCACCTAATTAGATATTTGGAAAAACATATCAACTTGATAGTTCATTATATTGAAGAGATATTGAAAGCAAACATATTAGTGAGACATTTTGGTGTTGTAAAAGGAAGTTCGTAATATAATATTGTCTAATCATCAGAAGGTATGTGATCTAGACCAAAGGACCTATAATTATTTCGAATGTTTTATGAAATAAAGCTTGATATCTTCCTTTTGGCCTTAGAATCCTAAGGACGTGAATGTTCTGCATATTATTGATAAGAATTATTCTCGTTTGTTACACATAACTCTGCAAAAGAAATTGTTCCTGCCACTCTTATTGATAAAAGCTCGTTTTCCTAACAGGGTAAAAACCAGATATTTTTCATATCCACGCCATAATAGTGATCCTAAACTTAGAGTTTGCTATCTTTCTTTAATCTTGTGTATACATGTACATGTAGAAGTTTCAGCTCATAGGCGTCGGGGGGGGGGGGGGGGGGGGGGGTGAGCACCCTCCCCCCCCCCACTTTTTTGCAAAGATATACATAATATATGTAATGAAAATTGGGGTTTATCTTTTTTTCTAAGTTTAGTCCCCCTTTTCATTTACCTTTTCTAGGTTTTGTCCCCCCTTTCATTTACCCCGCGCCCCCCCCCCCCCCCCCCCCCCACTTTCAAATTGCTTCCGATGCCTATGCACATGCAAGAGGTAACGAAACATCGATATGATCGATGTGAAAAAAAAAACAACTACAATGTTAATCTGTGCACCCCCAAATTTTACAGATTGTTCATTTCCTGGTAACTTTTGTCATACATGTACTATTTTAAAGTATCTCTGTGCTTTTTTCACAGATGAAAGAAGTGGATCTTCTTGTTTAGCAAAATTTTCATTTTGTGACGTAAAATATGTTTCCTTCAAAATAGGTGTTCAAGTTTTTACCTTGACTTGAATACTTTTTCTTCACAGCCTTAAATTCTGGAGGGGCTGGTAATTCGTTGACATCATGGAACATAAAGCGAGACTCGAGATCTAAAATATAACAAGGATTCAATGATTTCACTTTTAGGAAAGATAATACAAACAAAAAAAATGGATGCCTGGATTGGTATCTATTTTTTTGACCTAATGTCATTGCAAATAATGGAAAAAAATAACTTTCTGGAATGTAAAGAAATTGTAAACATTTTGTGATATTCAAAATTTTACCCTTTTGAAACCATCCTTATTTTTCTATGCAAATATTTTTCACTTCAAATTCCATTTTTGTTCAACTTTGAATAAAAAATTAGAGACTACGCGGTGAAACTCATTCAATTTAAACATTTTTGACAAAAGTTTGTTTGCATCATCTGTCCTTAATATTTACATAATACTTTAGTGTGTATTACTAATCTACTTGGAGCGGAAACTCAAGAAAAAGGGAAAGATAGACATTAGACAAGATAAAATGTATAGCTCTTTTGATGTTGAATGCTGTATCATATACTCAGTACATGTATGTTCATTTATGATTACCATACATCTATTTTTAAGGGGATTTTTTTGTCATCAACGTGCATGTATTTTTTTCTTTTTGAAAATGTTCAATCACAGGGGCATCTTATCCACTCTGTCCTCTACTCCACATAAGTGGAGTAGAGAACAGAGTGGATATGATGCCCCTGCGGTTCAATTGTTTACAAGACCAGACTATGGTTAGCTGTCATACAGAGTGTTATAGTCCAAATAACGAATCCCCCTACTCCTCTCCCCCAAAAATCTTTTAAAAACATTTCTTTTGATTTGCAACAGTTAATTGTTTATGTTTAAAAATACATATTCCTTGCAGGTATAAGTTTTCGGTTCATGTATAAGTATCCATGCAAATGCAGATGTGACAAAGAAAATGCAAGAAAACGTCAACAAATCTCAACTCTTGGTGTGCACAATAATTCATTTTATTAATGAGACAAATCACGTATAGATGCATGTAAAAGCTGGAGGCGATCATGGTACATTTATTTTATAACAATTAATCGTCATGTATATTTTTATGAAGCCACTTGCAGTACAAAAAAAAAAAAACCAAAAAAAGTTAAACCCGAATCGTCCTTTTTCTATTTATATGATTAAGTTGCTTTCATGAGTCTCGGAAAATGCGAAAACTTAATGAAACATTTTATGAGTTAGCTATATTTTTAACTATATAGCGATTTTAAGTATAGACAGCAGTTATTCAACTTCCTTGTTTCATTAATAATAAACTGAACTAAACGTGAATCAAATACAGGATTACTCAATTATTAAGCAACATACTTGTACTGTTTATCATAAAATGTAGAAAATTTCAGAGTAGAAAAGTTCCAGTCAGATGTATTAAGAAATTTAAAACTAACAAAAAGAGTTGCATTGATTGATTAAAATCTACAGGGATACCAAAAATACAAAGTGAGATGTGAGCAACATTATATCTGAAAATTTATGTCAGATTTACATTGATAAACACTTAACATTTCATCATCATTCATCATCACAACAGAATATTTAGAGTTCACATACAAAAGGAAATAAAACTAAAAATATTCCTATCAGATGAGTGTCTTATTTCCCTACTGAAGAGAAAAATCGTCAAATATAACATATAAAATATCGAAGTATTGATACAACATAGAAGGAATTCGTGTATATTTTTAAGTTATCGTATCTATTTAAAAAAATTGAAAAAAAGGAGGAGGGTTTACATCAGGTGCCATTACTTATTGAACGTCTCTCGTTGAATGCATGTTTGATTCTATATCTTTGTCAATAATTTGATTGCAGGTCTTAAAATAAAAGGAATTTCAAGTTTTTTTTCAATTGGTTGAATAAAAAAAAAAAATAAGAAATACAAATTTAATATGAGCTTTAAATGAAATCTTTAATTAATCTCTGATTGATTTATGCTGCAATAAATATTTAATGTCAACAGGTTTTATCCGCTCCTCACAGCAATACAGTACCAAATTTAAAAAAAAAAACTGTGGTTATTATCACAAGCGGGAAAAATGACATTTCAACAGGGTTAACAAGAATTTCAGATAAATCATTTCTCGTTTTCTTATGTGTATTACAATCATAAATAAAATACCCCACTTGTGATTATTTTAAAGTTGATGGACACCTTTTGTCCTACTCATAGTTTCAAATGAGCAAATCTTCTATTTGAACATTCAGGAGGTATATGTAAATGAACGTTTCTGTACAAACCTGAATATTTCCCAAGTGGCAGGCCGACATGTAGCATCGTACAGTTCAAGACTTCGTGAATTTTCAAAAATAAATTCATTTCTAAAATATATTCTAACGTACGTACCTTGACTCTCTTGGATGGGAGCTGGAATGGCGCCATTGGTTAGGTTGTGCCTTACACTGGGGGAATGTGAGCCGTGGAAGGAAGTACCCCTTCGAGGGGGGAGTCTGGGAGGGGCATCCTGACTCTGAAGGTTTGATTCACTTCGTGAATTTCTCGGTAAAGTACTTGAACTAGGTCTTTGGTTAACTTGGGGGATGGGTATATTTGCAATGGAGGGAGGAACAGGTGGGAGGGGGTCATGTCTATTTCTTGGCGGGGGTGGGGGTAAGTCATCGGATGACCCTCGTCGGCTCCTGGGCGACTGAGCGGACTGTGGTCGGGATGCGCTGGTGGGACCCCTACGAGGGAGGGTGCTAACTGATGGTGGGTCTGGTCGCCCTGCCCTGCTAGGTAACGGTGGAGGCGCTCCACTCATAGCGAGGGCTGCCATTTTTTATATCATGATCTGGAAAGAAAAAAGAATTTCAAACTAAACAGTATACATGTATTTTGTGACTCTTCATTAGGGATAATAGATATATGGTGTTGTTTTGTTTTGTTTTTCAGAGAAATGAATATATTTGTTCGGACTATGGCCTCTTTCTATTTGACTTCTCCCTGTGGTGCTAGCAGAGTGAGAGATTTTCCATGATTGTTAATCTGGTTGACCACTGACATGCTCATGTATACCGAAATATACTGTCAAAGATTTCTTTTCTCTATATTTAATTAATTTCGTAGTTAGATTTAATTAAGGCTCAGAAACATGTGCCGGTTTTTTTGTAAATCAGTATAATAAATATGGATTAATTTACTGGTACTGTATACGTTTATTATTATCATCAAGCCATAACTAGAACCAACCAAAAGGTATGGGATTAAGGTTTAAGTTTTTGTACCTGTTCATAACTTTTGAAACATCATTACTAGGGCTTTCATATTTCACAGTTGTATTCTTTGTGACAAGACTTTTTTTTTGGGGGGGGGGGGATACCAATAATTTTGACTTGCATTTGAGAAACTTCAAACCTTGCTCTAAGCTGCCATACGGAGGCATCATTGTTTCACAAATACATCTCATTCATTTGTAAATTACTTTTTACCAAACCTAGTTTTACAGTCTTTTGCAAAGTTTTACCGTTTAACTTAGCCATAATTTTTTATTTATATTGATTTTGATAGGCCTTTAACTTTGACCTTAGATTTTGATCCACATTTTTTGAAAACTTTAACCTTGGTCATTACTTTTAAAAACTTGGTGCAAGTGATTCATATTTCCAATGTTTATTCCATAGGACAATACATGTACCTTTCCTTGAGTACCGATCTTTTTAGCTACTAGCATTTTTTCTTCTCTTGACCTTGACCTCGGAGTTGGCATGTGAACAAATTTTAACTTTCACCATCACATGAGCTGTCATACGGGGGCATCGGTGTTTCAAAAAAAAATAATAAGTTAAAAGAGATGGTTTTAATTAAGTTTATATGCTTGTGGTCGACTCGGTCTCTTCATTTTTATCTTTCTGACATAGGATAATTACGACTGCTACATCGTCATTCTCAGATTCTGTACAAGAGTATTTCTCACTGGTGCTTCACCTCGACTCGAACGGGGCGCCATATTGGACAAGAGATACTAATTTTCTACTCTGACCTCCTTTTTAACAAATTTATATTTTAATATGGCCATTTACAGCCTGAATCTACTTGACATTTTAGAATATTTTCCTGTATTTTGTTATATAACACGTATAGCTCATTGTGATTCCGTTATGTCCGCATTCAGGGACGTTCAGATTTGATTTCAACTTAATTGTCAGAGGGAAGAGAAGATCCTTCTTAATTCTGTAAGGAAACACTTTGATTTGAGTAACCTATCATGTTACAAAAAAGGGGGATACTAGTACATGTGCACTGCATGTGTTGTGGATGTTACGAAGGACAGGAGTTGTAATGGAAAATCGTACAATACATCTGCAAACCTCAGGGACGTAGCAACAGGGGGCCTGCCCCCCCCCCCACTTTTTTCCCAAACCTTACTTATACTAGAGGAAATGTTAATTAAAAGTCTGGTTGCCCCCCCCCCCCCCCACTATTAGTTATGCACGGAAAATATAGTCTAGGAATTGGTACTGACAGTAGTTGACATTTTCCTGATTTTGAAAAAGTTAGCCTCTACACCCCCCCCCCTTTCCCCCACGAAATAGGATTTTCGAATTTGAGTAACTTCCCCCCCCCCCCTGTTTTGTTTTGTTTTTTTTTTTTGCTTGTCAACTTTTTCAGGTAAGTAACAAAAAATTTTCTCTGACCGTCCCCCCCCCCCTCACTTTCAAAAACGATGCTACGTGCCTGAACCTAATTAATAATAAAGTGACTTTGAAGTTACTTTAATAAGAACCTGAATGGACCATCCCTTGAAGGCCAGGAGGCATTGGATCGTCGGAAATACTCGATCCTAATAACGCCGGTAACATCGGAAACACAAGGACGTCACGTACAATGGGCAGACTTTGAGTGACAATAATTTCCGTTTGATTATGATTTTTTTTTAATACTTGATGCCTTAAATGATGATGTTAAATCAAATAGTACCTCACGTATTTTCGGTAAATTAGTATGAAATTCCTTCATGCTAATTTATGTTTCTATGTTCACTGTTATTATAAAAACTTCTGCATGTTGTCCTGCCGAATCCAAATCGTGTAAAATAAAAAAAAATACCATTGGATAAATACTAGTACAGTGTATTTTTCACATTTCTACCATATATCATTACGCTTTTTTAAAAAAAAAAAATTAATTTTACAAATTGTCAAATGAATCAAGTATAAAAATATTCAAAGTCTACAGGCATGTATAAGATAAGACACATATAATACTGAATGCTGTCAACACGCTGTTTCATAACGGATTTACATTGTAAGTAGGTCACATGTATATATATCTTAAACAGATATGCACATTGCGTATATCAAAGAGACATCAATAGCACAGAATAGGAAAGTGGTTAAAACTTGAAAAACTGTATACACTGTTTAAAATAAACATTTTCTAAACATGTCTTGGTTATTCAGAGATTTTTGCGACCTGTGAGATGGACATAAGTTATCCGAGAGACATAAACACAGTGACCAGAGACGGTATGAGAGGTACCATCCCCCTCTCCCTCCCCCAGATATTTCACTTACCTCAGTAGAGACCAATTGTCCAGCTTCTGATATTATTTCCAGATGGGACAGGAAAAATTACAGACCTCTGTTGACTTTTATATTATGTCCGAAATTCTAACGAAGTACATTTCAACTGACAAAGATAGACCAGGAAGAAAATTTAACCTAAACACAATCCGGGGCCACACGACAGGGAAACCCGATATGTGATTTAAACAGACGATAGGTGTAAGGAATTTAAAAGACATCAAACTCGACGCTCCTCTGTTATTTTGTGGACTTTCACTACCAAAGCTTCCGGACATGAACTCAATATAAGATATGGATTTCCAGTTTACTTTCATTAATTGTATTGTGCAATGGAAAGTGAGTGTAACGGATGTGATGTTAAGTACTCTAGCTATAATCTGCCACAAATAGATAGCCATTCCTCTTTAAAACATTTTATTTGAACTTTTAGAAAATTTATTCAGTTCTCTCACCCAGCTGTGGAGGTTAGGGTGGAATGAGGATATACAAACTTTTTCAGTATATTATCACCATTAAAAATCCTCCAACTCTTTCTCTCTCTCTCTCTCTCTCTCTGGATTCTTTCGGAGCAGTGTGAATGAATAAATGTGCAATTAAAATTTCAATGTTCATTGAGTTTTGTTCATGGACTGGTAATTGGTGTTAAATGCACCTAGCTATGAGCATCTTAATGCGGTTTATAGACTTTTTAAAAACAAATTTGCAGAATTGAATAAATATTTGTATATATGCAGGGCGTTCGAGAATTCATTTTTTAAAAGAAACTCGTTTGTCCTTTTTATAGGATGCAGACACACACACCCTCTTTTACACATCCTCCCTCTCTCTCACACACACATACACGGAAGGGGGGGGGCAAGAAAGAATAGAATTATAGATTAAATTGTTTTCATTGTTAGAAATTAAATTATTTGTCTTGTTATAAATTTCAACTGAAAAAAAGAGATCATCGGTTAAAACCATTATCTGTAAATAATACTGCTAAAAAATAAACAGCGATCGAGGCCTCCTTTTGGCATTGCCACCTTGACAGTTCTTCCTGATCGAAAAATTTTATTAAACATTGAATCACGTTCCTCAGAGAAGAATTGACCAAACTTTTTCATAAAAATGTATTTTCTTAAATTCTTACCATTGCTCACATACGCCTTCCCGTTCGTTTCATCCCACGGACAAAGTAGACGACAACATAGTCCGGACTAACGACATCACTGTGTTTGTTATATTCTAAAGGAGTTGGGATATCATTCGGCTATTTATGAAAATGCAACATTTACCCATGGCTCCTCCTTCAAGGATGAAATTCTTTTAAGCATCATCAGTTTTAAAAATATATTCTATCTTGCTAACACTCAAGTTAAATTTGAATTACAATACTTATACTGGATTCCTTAACTACATAAAATTCTTTTCAAACAAGCAGATTCTAGTAAATGTTTTACAAGCCTCTTTCTTTTCTTCTCACTAGAATATTAACAGCAGCAGAGAAACTTCAGGAGTACTGTACAATAATATATTCGAAAAGTGGTGTAAATCAGATTTAGGTATTCGAAAACTCCAATGAACTTGTAGAAAATTTGAAATCGCAAAATTTTACAAAATCAAGAAAATTTTCAACATTTTTGCACCACTTCCCACGATAAATTAAAGTCCGGGCTTTCTGACATCATTGACAGCTGCATTTTCAATAAAAATAGAACTCGGTTTACTTACCTAGTTGGTCTTTTGCCAAATTATTTTATGATTTTTTTTCGATTTTACACAAAAGTACTAGGAAGTTGATACTGTATTTTAAAAAGGTGTCTGAGTTTCTGACTGACAATAACTATGTCATGTGGGAAATCAAGTCTTCCAACAATCTCACAGTCAATTGTGCCCTGTTTTTAGCAGACTTATTTTTGCATTCATTTGAAGCAGAATTTATTTTTTGAAACATTATACCCAAGAAGAAGAAAACACTTGCTGTGGCCTTCAACTCGACAATTCGATTTATCAAAGGCATATTATCAATTAAGAATAGTTACTTCCATTTATTGACTTGATATATCCCATTGAACTTGAAACAAAAAATACTATGTGTTCAGAGTTTGACACATTATCTTGCATGTTGACATAATTTATCTTGCATGTATGGGGCAGAAATATACCACCACAGGACACATCTGTTTCATACCTGGATATATTTTACTAGAAAAGATGTTAATGATGACCAAGCTCACAAATTTTATAATAAACCTGATGACTTCAACTTTTTTGTGCGTCAACTTTCCTTTTCTATGTGGCAATATAACCCTTATCACGCGCATATTAAGTTTAAATATGTCTTTGATACTCAAGAGAATGCTCTACGTATGAACAATCTCAAATACGGGACATATTATTGACAAAAAAGTTGATCCACCAAGCATTCCAACAGTCTTGGGAAAAGTAAGCATTTTGTATATTCTATGGTCAATACAATGACCTTTTGAGCACATCGGGTTAATCATAAATTTAAATAAGTCGCACGCTGACTGACTTTTTTTATACAATTGTTAGGTAATTATTTACACACTGAATTGTCCGTGGATTTTTCCATTCCCGCGATCATGACAAGGAGCACATAGCAGGTGTGAACGGTGGACAGGGTATGCTTACTTCTCCACTGCATCTGATCCTACCTCATATGTTCGTGTCTGCTCTGCTCCCCATTTGTATTGTAATAGATTTTTGTTTGAATGCAGTTCGTTATCCTCGCATTTTATATATAGAAAAGATAAGCGTTCAAGAAGGTCTGGGGCTCAAGAAGGACTGATAAAGGTCATAGCTCAAAAAGGGATGTGTTTAAAAGTCTTGGATCAGGAAGGACTGGTTATGATCTGGGCATAAAAAAGTATGAAATAAGTCAGAGCTCAAAAAGTAATGAATTACAACATGTACAAGCTGATTAATGTCAAAGCTCAAGATGAGTTCATTAAGATGTGGCATTGGAAGGGATGAAAAATTCCTAAGGTCAGACAAGGCTTATGAAGGGTTGACTAAGGTATAAAGGCTCAGGAGAGGGTTAATAAAGGCAAGGATAAGGGAGGAGTCCAGGATTTAAGCTCAGACAGGGCTGATTAATGCCTGGCCTAAGAAAGCAGCAACATAGGTCTTGGCGATAGAAGGGGTGACCGAGGTCTCAGTTAATTAATTAAGAAAGGTCTTAGAACTGGGATCAGGAGGATATTAATTACGTTTTTGGTGTCTCCATACCAAAGAAAAATTCTCAAAAGGGATGATAAACAACAAATGTCTGAGTTTAGGAAGAAAACATTAAATCTTGGCACAGGAAGAAGTGAATAAGGCCGGGCTTAGGAAATTTTACTGATATCTGGGTTTTTAAATATGTTTGGAGATCAGTAAAGGTTGTTAAGGACTGGAAGGGACAACAAAGAACTTGGCTAAAGAAGGGAGAAGGTGGTCAAATTCTGACTCCATGATCCAAATACCAAAGTATCATACTATTATATCTTAACATTTATTTCTTCAAAATCTTTTGAGATTTTCTTCCATTTTCAATGGTGGGGGATGGAGGTCAGAAACCACTGTAATAAATTGGACTGCAAGATAACTTGACAAGATGTAACTATATATGGTGATTAGCCTGATCTGTAAAAGAAATAATTTAACTCCATAATATTGTAGAATTAGTTTAATCCAATTATAACAAAGTCATGAAATTCAATGTATATTCAACAAGTCATAAAGTGACATATAAAGACACATACACACCAAGCACTCATCCAAATCTTACAGAACATTTCATCTCTAATAAATAAACATACATGTATGTATGAAAAACACTAATAAAAATGTTAATGTTCATGCCCTAAAATATCTAACGATTGGAGCCCTATAAATCTTTTTGTATTCATCAGAACTTAAATTTTTTTTAAGATCATCTCTACTCGCGAAAAATCAATTCTCGCATTTATTTTTATCAGTAGAAATATATTTATGTGTAATTTCAAAATAGCAAATGACAAGCTCACAAAAATAAGGCATGGCAAATATTTGGTGATATTCAGTATATAAGCTTTTCAAACATGAAAATGGAATGGACTTGAAAAAGTCCACCTCAGTTATGTAATGTCCAGCTCCATATGTACAATTCAGTCATCACTATCTCTTCTTGTGATTCATACTCACATAATGACAGAACATTCAGGGTTGTCCCTAAGACCCGAGGACTGGGGATTTTTCCCACCTATAGTGATGTAATCCCCTAGTTATTTAAACATTTCTCCTTAACTCCCCATTTGGGAAGGAACCCTAGATCCCCTTCTACTTGTTAAATGTCCCCCTCTATTTTAATTCTTAGGGACAACCCTGTGAACATATAATTATACCCAGTACTATACAACCTCAGCAGATGAAATGATGAAAACAAAAACTTAAAGGTACAGTATACTATTACTCTTGTCATTCATTAAAACATGCATGTTCACACAGCCTAATGTTAGCACATATCCTCCCACTAAAGCACAACTGAATGCTTTGAACACATGAAAACATTGAAAAGTAAAATTTGAATAAAGACTTCAAACACACTATTAACATACATGAATCCCTTGAATCTGTTTTTCATCTAATATTGACATGTAAACAGTCTAGATGAAAAATATCTTTTTCACAAATTGATTCTTTTGGTACATGTACTTCCAAGCAACACCATTTTAAACCCTCATAACAATAATACAATGCACATTAACTTAATTATTTCCCAACTCCATGAACCTGGGGTGTGTTGCATATTAAGGGTAGACTAGATGCTTGTTTTTACAGCACTTTTTAAACTTCCCTAACGTCTTTGTATTTTTCATCACCAGATCATGTACCTCAAAAACAGCAGGAGCACGATGATGACAATGACTATGGCCGCGATTTTGGCGTAGGTTGATCGCAGATTTAGGTATCGAGCATCTTTCCTATATTTCTGTGACATCACAGACAGATTACTGGCTTTACTGTCAAGTTCTACAATGATAGGAAAAGTAATCTCTATGTTACGAACAATCTCATGACATCAAAAGTCTTACAAAGAAAGTAAAATGAAAACAAGCAACAAAAGTAAAAGAAAAGAGAAACTAGAACTGTCCAGTAGGGACAAATACCCCCCTCTGGGTTTTTCAGAGAAGGTGCCAATTCAAAAATACTGTATGGATCTAGAGGTGTTCACAATTTACTTACAAATATTTGCAGTGAAATATTATTGCTCATCATGTTTCTTAATGAATGAAACAAAGATGCAACCAAATGAAACATCAATACTAATACAATTTAATTCCATTGTAACATTATTTTTTTTTTTTTTTCATTTTATTTTTTTTTATTTCTGCATTAAAAAAATACAATGTATATTGCAATTACCCCGGGTATGTGTTATGTCACTCTGCAAACTGATTGTTGAAAAAAAACCATTATACAAAATCAAATTAATCTTGATATATCAATTTGAAATGCATTTTGAAAATAAAGAGCTGGTTATCCAGTAATGAAGTGCTTTGACAGACAATAAATTACAATTAAGAGAATAAGAGAAGAGAGATCTTTAATTCTTGTGCCTTATTCCCTGGAGATTAGATAACACACACGCTTGATAAGAGATATGCCTTAACAACTTCCAATACCAAACTCATTAATTTATCTTTAACTGGATGCATGTCCAGTCATTATTCCCAAGAGACAAATGAAATTACATTATCTTCTGTGCAGTGTAAAAACTGTTTTTAACACTTGATGATGTTTCTTTTTTTTAAGTTTTTATGAGTAGTTTTAAGCTGTAGTATTTTTGAACAGATATTCTAGATTCTATATCTCAAACCTTATACATGAGCCCAAAATGAACAAGTCAATTAAAATAAAAAATAAAACCTGTAAAATGCAAAAAAATTAACAAAAAGAGTTCAAAATTCCAGGTGCACACCTTCATATGGTGAATAATAAGTGTACAAATTTTCAGATTAATCCTTGCAATAGTTTCTGAGAAACGGTCCAGACAAAACCACAAAATAAAAATGAAAAAACACCTGTAAAATTCAAAATAATAATCCAATCAAGATGAAAATATCAGGTGCACAACTTCATATGGTGAATAATATGTGTACAAATTTTCAGACAAATCCTTCCAATAGTTTCTGAGTAATGGTCCGGACAAAATCTCGTCTACAGACAGACAGACGGACGGACGGACAGACGGACATGGTGATTCCAATATACCCCCCCTAAACTTCGTTTGCGGGGGGTATAATTAGTATTCTTTTTTTGAGTATAGCTAATCTTTGCACCAAATTCATTGCTGTCTGAACACACCTGTTCCCAAGAAATGTGATGTATGTGAAGTAAATGTACTAGTATTGTAGTAAGTAATTTTGACATGTTTGGTGATTTGAGACAGTGATTAGTGATAAGTGAGTGATAAGTGAGTGCATGGGTTTCACACTTTGATGTCTCTGACATTGGTTGGTTTACTTGGTTAGGTAACAATTGGTAAAGTTATTTTTGTGGGGTGGGGGTAAAGGACCCTTGTATTAGTTTTTATTAATTCAAAAGTTGCTGTTTGAGCTACTGACTTGATATGCTTTTGTTAATATTTCAGCCTTCAGGCAGTAGAAATACATTGATACTGTTAATGAGTAAATGTCTTACCAGACAAGTTCTCTCCCCTTAACAAGACGTCCTCTATATTCTGTACCATGATCCTGTGTACGTCTTGTAACTCCGAGTTAATGTTACTCAGGTTCTTCCTCGCTCGGGAATCCATGTAACTCTTCCTTGATTTCTTTATGTAAGAATCTGTGATAAAAGTGCAATAATAAAGCATCTTATTTACAGAATGGTAAAAAAAGGCAAGTGTATACATGTCAGTCATGTGAAATTCCAACATGTTAACTACACATTCAATGCATCTTTTAAAAATATAGAAATATGTTTGTATACTACATGTGTATGCTTCAGACAATAGTTACACAAATTTTATGTTGTATCGAAACAATGATGTAAGACTTACCAAATTCTATAAAACTATACGGCCTGGAAACAGAATCCACTTTCTGTCCATAATGGGAAGTAAACTCAGTCTGTAAATCTTCTAAGAAGGAAAACGCCAGTCTCTTTGAAAATGACTGCTCACACAGCGCCAAGAAACAAACCCCTCTCTCTATCACATAACTGAAAATGGGAACACTGTATGCAGAACCTTACAGAATGCAATAACATATGTGGAAAAAAAATGAAACTATACAGTATTATGTTATTGTTCTAAATAACTAGTCGTATATAGGGGTGTTAATACAGAGTTATGAATCAAACAATGGACATAAACAATTATTTTAAGGGGTTTAAAATAAGTAATACATGTACATGGTATTCAATTTATTGACCCATAGATTAGTGAATTGTCTAGGTCTGTTAATGTGACTTAATTAGTACATGCAAATTATTTAAAGAATCTTCAACCCTGTGTCTCTTTCTTCAAAGCTGGTATTTTCATCTATCCAAACATTGTTTTATGGATCAAAAATCAACAGTTGATAGCTATTAGCTACCAGTAGCTTTCATTGATACTACATGTATTAACATACATATAATGTTTAAAGTAATCATCCTCTCGTAAAGGTTAAAAAAATCATAAAACATTTAAGCTGAACTTACTGAAATATAAATGGTCCAGTTTCTAGACTACACCTTGCTGGGGGCTGTGGATCTTGAGACAGCTTCCTAAACAACTGTTTAGCTTGGTTCTGATATTCCATCAAGTCTCTCCCTTGCTGTATTACATAAAGAAAATACTTAATTTTAGCAATAGGTGAAAATTTTCTATAGAAGTTGATGTACATGTAATTCTATCTTTTTTTTTTAATCTTAACTCTGACACACATGTTCAGAGGTTCAAGTCTTTCTTTTATTATGCTACTGTGCTGTTGGACATGCTCATGTATTCGATTTCTACAAAAAAAATTTCTTGCTACTGCATTGACTAGAGCTTATAAAGAAAGTGAAATCTCAATATAAATTTCACCAGAAAATATACTCTAAATGGTTAGTATGAATGTAAGTATTCTAGCAAACAAGTCCCGCCGTTGTGAATTCCAAAAAAGTTAGGCAGAACACGTATTTATAAATGGAAATTTTACAAGCATTTCTCAGTTTAGCATCATGGTGTAATGTGTTCCTAAAGACTGCTATGTTTGTCATTTACCAGCCTTATTTTGTCTGATTCCAAACTGCTTTGATTCAGACACAATGTAAAAAAAAAACTTTCCAACAAAAAATGCTCCTCTTCTGAATACTTCTTTTGTAAATATTTTCTTGCTGTACAAAAATACAGACATCCAAAACATGTTTGTTGAAACACCCAGTACTATTCCAAGTATGTGACTGTATATAATTCTGGGAAGCAATTCAACTGACTAATTATCTTTCATGCATTGGTGAAACATAAAAATTATACACACTTGTATTTTGACATGACAAAGTGCAAAAGATAAAGATGTGATTTGGCATACATAAAGGAAATATGTAATTATATACAATTATATATTTTTCCCCCTTCCTCGCTGGAACTTTATTGCTTTATTCACTGTAATCATGGTATAAATAACAGTAGATATTTAAGAATTATGGGATACTGTAACTGCATCTTAATTCTAGGGCACTCTCTTGCCATCCCATCAATATGACCTGGAGTCCTATCTAAAGTATAGGCAGTCATCTAGGATGCCTGACTTTTCCTAATGCTACTGTTAATCATGTTTTATTCAGGTAAATCATGTTTTATTCAGGAGAACTTTTCAAGTAATTATACGCAACCATGTGCTCATGAAAATTAAACTCTCTCGTCTATTTATATAAGTTAAGATTTTACAGCATCAATTAAAATTCAATTTTTTAAAATTATGCCCTGTTTGTAAAGACCAAATGACAATCTCGTAAAATTAAGGTCTTGTGAATATTTGGTGATCCACAGTATATTTAAAATACTTTTTAATTAATATGTTACTATCCCTACAAAAAAAGAATTTTACAGGAATCACTTTGGGCTGTGTCCTGGCCTACATTAACAGAGCAAAGCAAAACATTTGTAAATATGCACAAAAATGATTGACGGACTAAGAAATTTAATTTAGATAGGGACTGATCATGCACATGTCTTACATGTATGGTGCTATACGATGTAAAAGTGTGGGCCCAGATTTTTATCTTGGTACATTTTAGGACCATTCCATAAATCTTTTTTCAACCTGATCAATCCTATGATGCATACAAAAAACTCTGATGTTCTTGGTTTCTCATTCAAACGCACTCTTTCTAGTTGCGTAGAAAATAAGAAACTCGAGTCGATTGACAAGTGCAATAATGTTCAGAAAGGAGAGACTACTTCTATAAATGTTAAAATGGTGATATGTTGCACTTGTTTATGTGGGGTTTTTAACAACACTACACAAAGAACAGAGCAATATTAAATTTTCTCATATTATTCATAGGGATGTGCGATTTTATCGGTATACCAATATATCACGATTTTTTGTTGCATGATATATCGTGATACGGAAACCTAAATACCGGTATTTAAGTACATATTATAAAGTCCAGAAATTATTCATTTCTTTGTCCAATCTTTCAAATTTCAATTATAGAAAGTCTTTAAAATGTTGTAAAAGGTGCAAAGAACAGCATCTTACCATCCAAACATGATTAATTTTATGTACATAAAAATTTTTAAAAAGTGAAATTTTGTTTTTCTAGCATATTTCTAAGAAAAATAATGACAATTCATTAAAAATCATTGTAAAAATTGATTGTAAAAATATCATGATATTATCATGATATTTTGGGAAAAAATCGTGATATATCGCGGTGCGAAATTTTTGGCGATACCCATCCCTATTTATTCATACAGAGCACAGATAAATGTCTGTGTATTTTATTCCACACTATATGTAAAATCATGCACTAAATGAACAATTTTTACAATACAATTTTTCTCTCCCAAATAATCAGTAAATATCGCCACTGATATTGGCGATCAACAACCAAATGGGGGTGAAATCACCATTTGGTGGTCACTGGACAGGTGCGTTCCCAACCTAGCTAGGCACATGCCAGGTTGTATCATGATGATCATGTTCCAGGGAAAGGGCAGAGCACAGATGCCATTATGACCAGCAGTGAAGTGGCCTCACAAACAGGGGACACATCTTAAGAACTATTTGTCCACATCAAACTCCTGAATTCACAACAGTATCATCAGACCAGTTCATGAGTCTTTTTTGGATATAGAACATTAGAAGAAATTGTGGAAAAAATATTTACCTGTTCATCCTCCTGCATTGACGCTGCCAATGGAAGGGCGTCCGCCACCCTCGCAATCGTTGTCATAAGCACCATATTTCAAGCCAATTCCTCCAGTACTGCACTCTCTACCGTGGTACGAAATATGTTAGACCTAGTTGAGACGTCTGTTTCGGTGACGTGGGGAAGATTCAGTGTAAATTTTCAGACTGTATGTTGTATCTCCATTATCCTAAACAAAAACGTTTTGAAGATTAAGAAACTGAGTACGCCAACTTCCTGTTTTCTATGTGAACTTCCGGTAAACTTTCCACGTCTGGATTAGAACATAAGGCAATTGTAAATAAGGTATACCATTTTAAATCAAACTTTAATATCTTCCTTTCAAAAGTAGAAGTATCTATTATAGATATTCCTCTTTAATGTTACGTATTCTACCTATTTTTAACGACCCTGACAGAAAGATTAGATACCAGTCATCTGTCACAGCTGTGTGTATTTGGCAATTTTGCATCATGGCGACAGTTATACGATGTAAATATTATTGTTGATTACTTTATATTTGTTATATTGTAATAGGTATATGTTAACAAATCAACTCGAATAAAAATCATGAACCAGAATCAGTGAACATTCCAAGGGAGTTAACACTTTACTTTAACAGAATGGTTATACTGCCTGAATGTGAAAAATCCAAAGTTTAAAAAAATCTAAAGTTTAAAAAAGATGAGATTAAAAAAAAAATAATAAAATAAGTAAGCTATTGATAATATTGTCAATGAGGCAAATAAGCTGTTAATATATCAGGTCCAGTACAATCACTAGATTTAGCTACGTAGGTAGAATTACCTACGTAGCTTTATTTACCTAACTCAGGTAGCTTTATTTAGCTATTTCAATGCAATTTTTCACAATTTTTCTTTTAAGTAAAAAGAGACAAAAAATCGCAATTAAATGGCTATTAATATTTATACTAGGGGGGTTTTAAAAAACAATCCAAAGCAGAGACAGTTTATACATTGCTGCGTTTGGACAATTTGGAACAAAACATGTAATTCCATTGTTTGGGTAACTGTCCTCTCTATTAGGTGCGGTGAGGCATGGCTGAGTATGATTACTTCACACTGTGCTGAATAATTACCGACCTATTATCGTGTTAACCAGAACTGGACATCTTTGTCATTTCATTCAAGAAGTAACTGATCTAATTGTCATACATAGCCCAAAAACTTTCAGAACTTTGATTGCAATTGTGCAGATTTCTTCAAGAGTGATTTTTACATGAATTGTTTTCAGATGATTTCAAGGTTGAAAATGATCACTGCATCAAAATGAGATTTTCTGCACATCCTGAGAAAAATGCTTTTTTATAGAAATAAATTGAGTTGGTAGCTCTAAATAAAGCTAACTCAGGTAGGCAAATAAAACTAAGTAGGTAAATTAAGCTACATAGCTAAAATTTAGTGATTGTACCAGACCGGTATATGGTGTGTTCTATGTCAAAGAAATTGCAGAATTCGTGTTTACAAAACCTCTCATTGGTAATTTTCATTAAATGTTTTGCTATTTGATAGGAAATGTGCAAACAAAAGAAACAGTGTTTTCACATCTTTATCCGAGTTAAAGACTATTTTTAGCTCACCTGAGCTGAAGGCTCAAGTGAGCTTTTCTGATCACATTTTGTCCGTCGTCCGTCCGTCTGTCTGTCCGTCCGTCTGTCTGTCTGTCCGTCTGTCTGTCCGTCTGTAAACTTTTCACATTTTTGACTTCTTCTCAAGAACCACTGGGCCAATTTTGACCAAACTTGGTACAAAGCATCCTTGGGTAAAAGGGAATTTAAATTGTTAAAATGAAGGGACATATCCCCTCGCAAGGGGAGATAATCAAGAAAAGACAAAAATTGGGTTGGGTCATTAAAAAATCTTCTTCTCAAGAACCACTGGGCCAGTAAAGCTGAAACTTATGTGGAAGCATCCTGGTATAGTGTAGATTCTAAATTGTTCAAATCATGACCCCCGGGGGAAGGGCGGGGCCACAATGGGGAATCAAAGTTTTATAAAGAAATATATAGGAAAAATCTTTGAAAATCTTCTTCTCAAGAACCACTGGGCCAGAAAAGCTGAAACTTATGTGGAAGCATCCTAGTATAGTGTAGATTCTAAATTGTTCACATCATGACCCCTGGGGGAAGGGCGAGGCCACAATGGGGAATCAAAGTTTTACATAGAAATATAGAGGAAAAATCTTTGAAAATCTTCTTCTGAAGAACCACTGGGCCAGAAAAAGTGAAGCTTATGTGGAAGCAGTCTGGGGTAGTATAAATTCTAAATTGTAGGAATCATGACCCCTGGGGGAAGGGCCGGGCCATTATAGGGAATCAAAGTTTTACATAGAAATATATAGGAAAAATCTTTGAAAATCTTCTTCTCAGGAACCACTGGGCCAAAAAAGCTGAAACATATATGCCCATGGAAGGATCATGGGGTAGTGTAGATTTCAAAATGTCTAAATTATGATCAGTGGGGTAGGGTGGGGATGCATTATGTATAACAAGGGGGAAATCTGGTAAAGAACAGAATGGTCAAAGCTTCTCAGGTGAGCGATGTGGCCCATGGGCCTCTTGTTTTATTTGTGCATTTACCCTGTTTTAATGGTTATTTGACAGTATGAGTCACTCAGCTCCCTGGAGCTATCAGCAACAGAATACTGATCCAGGGGGAGTCAAGCTTTTCAATCCAGCTCAGTTCTCAGAGCAGACCAATGGCCCAAGTCAGTTTGATCCAGCACAACAGCAGACTAATGGTCCAAGTCAGTTTGATCCTGCACAACAAGATGCAAATACTGGACACCAACAAGAGGCATTCAATGGACAGCCAGAAAATTACAACATGGGGCATGATCCATCTTGGAACTGGAATTATGCTCAACAAGATCCAAGTCAATTTGGCCAAAATCCAAACATGTATGGACATCAGGGACAAATGTATTATGACCATAATCAAGGACAGTGGGTATTTTATGAACAATATGACCAGACACATGGTTATGACCCAAGTCAAGGTAATATGCAACCAGAGCAGCAGTTCAATGGATCTAACATAGAAACACCATCAGGAAATTTTCCTCAAAACTATAATGAGTATGGTGGTAATTATACAGGTTATGAATATAGTGAGAACATGGGGACAAATAGTCACCCTTTAAGTGATGGTCAGCATCATGAACAAAATACAGACCAGTCTGTTGATTCTGAAAAGTTGGACCAGTCATCCACTAGTCAGGGAATGTCAGGATTTTTTCAGAATGATGATTATGACACAGAATCTAATACTGGGACTTATGATAGTTCATTCCAAGAATCATCTCTTCAGAATTCACTGAATCAAATGCAAGAAGAAAAGCATGCAGGGGATGTGATTAAGCCAGAGATCAGTGGCGAAAGCCTGCAAACCTTGAATTATTCTACAGGGTCGCTGGACACAGCAGCCAATGCTGTGTCAACTCCAAGTGTTCAGCAAGTCACTGATCAGATGCAGGAGATGTCTATGTCAACCCAGGGACAGTTTGAAGATTTAAAAGAAAGTGAGACAAACACACAGCATCCCCCTGAGGGAAATGACCTGAACCAGTCAGCCATACATGGACAAGTGAACAGCACAGGTAATGTGTCTGAAAATGTGTCGGGAGGAAGTCCCCATTCTGATGATCAGCATGGATTGAGTGACTGGGAAGTGGTGCCCCCAGAATCCAGTCAGATGTTGGAGGTTCCTGGGGGAGAAACTAAGCACAGTCGTGAGGGGTCTCTTGACAATAATGTGCAGTTTTTTATTGGTTCTGGGAAAAACTCAGATGATGGTTCAGCTAGACACACTCCAGAGTCATCTCAACAGGTAATAAATATGGAAAACTTTCGAAAAACATTTAAAGTCCTGCTTGAAAAAAAAAAAGTTTAAAGATCAATAAAATTTGTTTTTCTTTCAGCATTTTAAGTTTTTAAAACAGTTTAAAGATCGATAATTTTTTTTTCTTTTTCAGCATTTAAAGTTTTCAAATATGTGTTTTTGTATATTTCAATATTTTGGGTTTTTTTCTTCAGGGTCAAAACAACACTCATTTAGAACAAGAGAAGGAGAACACTGTTGATAATTTACAGCTCACAACAGAACACCTTCAGCCACAGCTGACATCATCTCCCAATGTTTCTCCAGGCCAGAATAAAATAGAGGATGAGGCTGGAAATAAACCTCCCCCTCCCGCTGGTCCCCCACCAAGTGGGGCACTTAGTGAGAACAACCCATTTAGAAAAGATAAGGCAAATGCTTCAAAGAAAGCAGATACAAAAGCACAAAGTATATCACAGCCCTTTTCTAGGTCTGATAATCCACAGATGCCAAGCCCTATAGTAGCCAGCTCAGAGGATTCAATGAGGGCAGCCCAGAAAACACAACCACAGAGTCCAATCATGCCTCGAAAGGAAAGTCCGTTCCAGCCGCCAAACAGGAGACGCACGTTGTCGTCTCAGTCCAGTGAATCCGAGGACCAGCCAAAATCTGAAAAAGAGGTCAAGGCTAGCAGCCCCAGTATTCCCAGCCAAATATCAAGTTCTAGAGAGTCACTGACATCTCCTTCTTCAAAGCAGGGACAGGAGAATGAGAAATTCAAACGGCCACCAAGGGACACAACAAAGTCTCGACCCCCTATGGGGTCAACTCGTGGTGTGATGTCCCCTCGACGAATAGAATCGGCATTTCAACAGGTGCAGAAACAAAGAGCAAAGCATAACATGTCTCCTGCCACAACACTTTGGGCAAACAATGATACTCTGCCTGTGGCTAACATCCTGCTGGCTCCAGCAGCACCTGCCATTACACCAATCCTCACTCCTGCTTCAAGTACCACGTCTTCAACAAAAACCTCCCCCTCGAAAACAACCAAAGACAGCAGGGACGTACTGTCTCCTGTCCAAATGTTGATCAACAGTATGAGTGAAAAGCAGACTGATAAGCCAGCTGCTGACTCAAAGCAGGGAAGTAAGCAGTATGATAACAGACAGGAGAGACCCCATCAGAGAGGTTCAGAGAGAGATCGACACGAACGGGGCTCCTCCATCGACAGGGAACTGGAGATAACCAGGAGGATGGAGGATAAGGAAAGAAGAAGAGAGAGTGAGGGTTATCGTGATAGAGATCGGGATAATTATAAAAGTGACAGATCCCGGGGAAAGGAGCGGGATTATGATCCCTATTACGACAGACAGCCACCGTCGAGGAGACGGGATCCTTACTATGGAGACGAGAGATACGATCGACCGAGATCAAGACACTCTCTCCGTATGAAATTTTCTTTCATTCTAACAAATATCAAATTAATCTAATATAAGATTTTGAATCAAATTTAAAAATATATACTTCGGAATTTGAAGTGATTATGATGATTATTTTCAACAGTTGATGATGATGGATCAAGTTCCAAGGGAGGACAAGAGTCTGATCGACCTAGATCCAGACACGACTACAACAGAGACACGGATAGACCCAGATCACGGCAGGACTACGGCAGAGATCAGTACTATAGGGACAAGTATGGCAGAGGTCAGTATACTACTTACACCTTAGATAGGGGAAAATAATGAATAAAGTAGGGAATTAAGGGGAAAATTATTTCTGTTGCATTAAGAAAATTAAAAAGGCATAGACAATTACAGATATTTGTGCACTTGAATATAGAATCTAGTGATTATGGTGATAGATATTTTTGCAGAAAACTCTGAAAAGAAAAATGAGAAAGGTAAACTGGCAAATACCTCATTAGCGTAAATGAAACATGATTACTCAGGGTAACTAGAGGGAAAGATGTACACGTACCAATAAAAACTCATGGTCATAATATACAAGTACCTTGTATCATCTA